>NW_026287076.1:0-50381 GCF_023373465.1 Oncorhynchus keta | reverse complement strand
TTTGCATGATTATTGCCTAAGGAAATTAATTTCCATGTGTCTTAACTGTGCTTGGAGTTCAAAAAGTTAACTCAAAATAAGCTAGCAGTGTAATTAAATGTCACATGTTTTAAGGAAGATATTAAAAAAACTACAAATAACCTAGAATTCCCATTTTCATAGCATTTATTAAACCTCAGAGACCAGAGTAAAACATTCTCAGAACCTCCCTGCAACCTAAAAATTCAAATTCCCAGAACAGGTCAAATTTTCACTTTCTGTTTTACCCGTCAGGAAACATATGGCTTCGTTCCCAGAACCAATGCGAAAACAAAAATATACGTTCACACAACTTCCAAGGAACCAAATGTGCTGACTGGGCCACAAATGTTATGACACAGTCACATAAAAAAATACATGGTTTCATGTTAAACGTTTTATTTCAATATTCTATTATCAATATCTAATTTCACCTCCCAAACCATACCAAAGCAAAAGTCATGGATCACGTTAGATGTAGGTTGCACATAATGGTGATATCGATGACTTGGTAATCATATTATGATCCCACAGAGGGAAACTGAGTAACATACATCAACTTGTACAAGCACACACACCCAAACAAACATGCAAACAGACACACAGAGGACAACAGAGAACCATCTGTCTTCACTCTGTGAGTGTCCCTCTATCTGGGGTAGATGGCACCAATGCAAAAGCCTGCCAATTTATGAGCTCCGACCCAACTTTGCTAGAAAATTTACTTTTTTCCTGTTCATCTTTACTTTCTTTGTACAGAAAGTTCATGCTCTTATCACCTATGACCGCCAAGCAGTTTAGGACATCAGATCGTCTGTTACTGACTTACTGACTCAACGTCTCTGTACTCTTTGTTTACAACAGACCCTAGTTCCTCTATACAGATTACCAAAGAAGCGCCACCAGCAGAGACTCGGGAGAAGAGCAGGCATCTTGGTTAGATTGAGACACTGAAAAAAGCCATCAGGCACTCCCTTGTAAAATTCTATGCCTCACAGAGACATGGCTCTCCAAGGCGCTACATATCCAACTTGACGGTTTCTCAATGCACCGCCAAGACCGAACAACGGAGTGTTGCGCTTATTTGTCAAGGACAACTAGTGTTTCAGCTTTCATGAAGACAATCTCAAGCTGAATACCTCATGGTAATTATTAGACCCTTCTGTCTTCTAAGAGAGTTCTCATATATAATTATCACTGCAGTCTACAACCCACCACAAGCCAACACCACTTTGGCACTCAACGAATACTGTATGGGGCCGTAAACAAAGAAGAAACCACACACCCAGAGGCTGCGTTCCTTGTAGTTGGTATCTTTAACTCAAGAAGATTAAAAGCAGTCTTACCCATGTTTTACCAGCACGTCTCCTGTGCCACAAGCGGGGCTAAAAGTCTGGATCACTTTTATTCAACCCACAGACATGCATACAAGGCCCACCCTCGACCTCCCTTCAGTCAATCAGACCACGATTATACCCTTCTGCTTATCGCTTACAAACAGAAGCTCAAATAGGAAGTACCAATGTCGCGCTCAGTGTAGAATTTGTCTGACGAAGTGGAAGCTATGTTACAGGATTGTTTTGCAGACTGGAATATGTTTCGGGACTCATCCGTCAGCATCAAGGAATTCACATAATCAGTCACAGGTTTTATCAGGAAGTGCATCAACAACATCGTCCACATAGTGTCAATGTTCCAAGTCACAGTAAAGGATACATACTTGACCTCGTCTGCACTATTGGCTTCAAACTAATTCGTATTTCCCCTACCTGTTCCCACTGTGTGACCACAACATCCTTCATTTCCCTCCAACTCTCTAATCCATCTGCTCTGCCTCTTGACCACGCCCCACCTGAACTTTTGCCAATTTCATACTGCTCTATCTGTCTCCCTCAACTCTCTGACCCCGCTCCAAGCTAAACCTGTCAACTCCTCCTCCTCCTTCTCCTCCCCTGGTTGACCCCTGAGCTCCGCACCCTGAAGCAAGCTGGCTGCCGCTCTGGAGCACCTGAGCAGGAAGTATGGGCTCACTGTCCACGCTGAGGCCAACAAACCCCACCTCTCCAGCTACAGAGATGGCCTCAGTGCTGCCAGGTCCACCTACTTCTCCAACATCATCAACAGCTCCAATAAGAACTCCCGGACTCTGTTCTCCACTGTCAGCAAACTACTTCAGACTTGTGACCACACTTCTCTACTCCCTCAACTGAACTCTGCAACTCCTCCCTTCAGTTTTCAAGGACAAGATCGCCAAAATAAACTCATCACTGACTGATGAATCTCCCTCAGTCACCTATCCCCTGTCAACCTCCCAACCGTCACCCCTGAAAGCAGGCTCTCCTTATATATCAAAACTCATCATGTCATCCAACACTACAACTTGCTTCCTGGATCCTCTCCCCACTGTTCTCATCAATGTCTTCCTGCCTGCTCTCTGTCCATCCCTGTATCCTCTCCCCACTGTTCTCATCAATGCCCTCCTGCTCTCTGTCCATCCCTGTATCCTCTCCCCACTGTTCTCATCAATGCCTGCCTGCTCTCTGTCCATATCTCACACACACCGTCAACCTCTCCCTTGCCCACTGAACTGTTCCTCCAACTAAAAAACAGATGCAGTCATCCCCATCTTAAAAAACCAGGACTGGACACCACCATCCCAAATAACTTCTGCCCCATTTCCAACCTCCAATTCCTTACCAAGACTCTGGAACGTGAGTGCTCAATATTGATAAAACAGAACTCTAATTCATAGGCACCAAATCCACCCTCACCAAAGCTGGCAACCTCACCCTCACCATTGATGACACCCTGTCTCTCCCTTCTTCCCTCCTCCCTCCCTCCCTCCTCCCTCCCCTCCCTCCTCCCTCCTCCACGCATGCAACCTTGCCATCATCATGGACTCCACAAAGTCAGGTCCTCCTCTCCCATCATGTAGCTGGAAACCCTCACATACATGCATTAATCTCCTCCTGTCTTGACTACTGCAACACACTACTCTAAAACTACAAATCCCCTCAGCACCTTTCACCCCTTAACTCAGAACCCACCCCCCACGCACACAGATACAAGCAACGAAATGCACTACTAAGACAGTCTTCTCTTCACCGTAGTGAGCATCCCCTAATCCAAATCCCTACCCTACCCCTTTTACCCTAAACCCTGTTCATATCCAAACCCCAAAGCCTTCAGCGGGATGCAGGGTGGTATGCTGCTGACTACCTTAGAGTTCATAAGAACTGCCTGAAGGGTTATTTCGCGATGGCACTCAGTCTGTAATCATGAAGTGCTTTGAAAGGCTGGTCAAGGCACACATTAACACCATCATACCAGACACCCTGGACCCACTCCAATTGCATATCGCTCCAACAGATCAACAAATTATGCAATTTCTATTTGCACTTCACACGATAACATATGTGCCGCACTGGGGTGTGTGCATAGTCCCCTGCTGACTCAACAGCATTGTTAAGTTTGCTACCACGACAGTGGTAGGCCTGATCATTGACCACAATGAGAGCGAGTCAGAAACCTGGCAGTGTGGTGCCAGGACAGCAATCTCTCCCTCAATGTCAGCAAGACCAAGGAGCTGATTGTGGACTAAGAAAAGAGGGTAGATCACACACCTATCCACATCGACTGGGCTGTAGTTGAGCGGGTCAAGTTCCTGGGTGTCCACATCACTAAGGACCTAACATGGTCCACACACAAACCCTCAGTAGTGAAGAGGACACGGCAGTCTATTCTTGTTCTGAGAAATGAAGGCTATTCCATGCGAGAAATTGCCTAGAAACCGACGATCTCATACCACACTGTGTACTACCGCAACAGAGTTCCTCTGTGGCTGTCTGTGTTCTTTTTTCCCATCTTAATCTTTACTTTTTATTGGCCAGTGTGAGACCCTGACAGCCTCTTCACTGTTTCCCACTCCTCTTTGTATTCTGATTAGAGCCAGTTTGCGCTATTCTGTGAAGGGAGTAGTACACAACGTTGTACTAGATCTTCAGTTTCTTGGTAATTTCTCGCATGGAATTTCTTAATGTCTCAGAACTAGAAAAGACTGATGAGTTTCTATAAGGACATGAGGCGAAACCCAAATGCAGACATAGGAAGCAGATGGTTGAGCCCCAATGATTCATCCAAGGGGTAGGCAAAGGTAGGCCAGGGACAGGCGAGAGTTAATAAAACCGGGTCAGGGAGTTCAAAACGGGACCAGACGAAGGGCAGTCTCGAGGTTAGGCCAGGCAGGGTTCAGTAACCAGATCCGAGTCAAAACAGTACAAGGGGATAGGCAAGCTTGAAGACAGAACAGGCAGAGTGGTCAGGCAGGCGGGTTTGGTCAGTACAAGCAAGGTCAAAACCAGGAGGACTAGAACCAAAATAGACTGGGAAAAAATAGGAGCGAGGAAAAAAACGCTGGTTGACTTGGCACAGAGACAGGAAACACAGGGATATATACACGGGGATAATAAGCAACACCTCGAAGGGAGTGGAGACAATAACAAGGACATATGAAACAGATCAGAGTGTGACAGTTTCAGAAGAAAGTTATTTGTTTCTGTCCGTTTTGAGCGTGTAATCAAACCCACAAAATGCGGATGCTCCAGATACTCAACTATTCTAAGGAAGGCCAGTTTTATTGCTTCTTTCTTCAGAACAACAGTTTTCAGCTGTGCTAACATAATTGCAAAAGGGTTTTCTAATGATCCAAATTTGCCGTTTCCGGCTACAATAGTGATTTATTTAGAATTTCTGAACAATTTGATGTCATTTGATGTCATTTTAATTGGGAGGCGAAGTCAAGTGCAGGAGAGCGGAGTAATATAAACAGGCTCACTTTAGCCCGGTTACCAAATGACAGCACATAAGACATACAAGTGTCAAAACACGGTCTAAAATAAATGTGCAACGCCTGAAAATAATCAAGTAACAAAATAACAATCACTCACAAATACAACATGGGAACAGAGGGTTAAATAATAAACAAGTAGTGAGTGAAGCCATGTGTGAAAGACAAAGACAGAACAAATGGAAAATTAAAAGTGGATCGGCGGTGGCTAGAAAGCCAGCAGCGCCGACCGCCGCCCGAACAACTAGAGGACAGACTTCGAGCGGAGTCGTGAAACAACAAAAGTAGCTTTTCTTTCAAATCCAAGGACATTTCTAAAGTGACCCCAAACATTTGAACAGTAGTATATATATAACTCAGTACTAAGTTAATTCTCTGATCCTTTGATTGGGTGGACAACATGTAAGTTCATGCTGCAAGACCTCTGATAGCCTGGAGGATGTCCTCTGGAAGTTGTCATAATTACTGTGTAAGTCTATGGAAGGGAGTGAGAACCATTAGCCTTTGTATTTTTACTTTATTTGACTAGGCAAGTCAGTTAAAGAACTAATTCCTATTTTCAATGACGGCCTAGGAACAGCCTGTTCAGGGGCAGAACGACAGATTTGTACCTGGTCAGCTCGGGATTTGAACTGGCAACCTTTCGGTTACCAGTCCAACACTCTAACACTCTAACCATTAGGCTAGCCTGCCGCGGAAGCTAGCTTCCGGCTACACCGTGGTTTTACCCTACAGAGTGCTGATGATTCTACTTTACTTTTTTTTTCAATTATTTGGTGATGTGATTATATTTACTATAGTTTAATCTATGCTTTTGGTACATTTTACAATTGACATTGTTATGATATTCACTGAGAATTATGGCACTCCCCTTCCTCCTCTGAGGAGCTTCCACTGATGCACACACAACACACTCACTCATACTGATGCCACACACACACATACACGCACACCCACGCATGCACGCAAGCATGCACGCACGCACACACAGTATATCCTGATGCCTAGTAATTTTACCCCTGCCTACATGTACTCCTGGTATATAGTTTAATTCTTGTGTGTTTTATTTCTCATGTGTAATTGATTTTTTTTTTTTTTTAACTCTGCATCATTTGGAAATAGCTTGTAAGTAAGCATTTCACGGTAAGGTCTAAACCTGTTGTATTCGGTACATGTGACAAATAATTATTGATTTTGATGTGATTTGCAATTGCTGTGTGTGTTTGTGGCTCCGTCAGGTAGCCCTTGACATTTGTCAACATTTCTAATTTGTTGCAGAGCCAATTGAAGCAGAGGAACTAACTGCGAGCTCATCAAAAGTGGTCTGAGAATACTGATGACCAAGTGTCACCAGACACTGCCCATCTGGTGTGTGGCTCGGATACAGAGGCGAAGGACTGGAGGCGCTGTGGTCGTTACACGGTCATTCTGATTGGCTGGTCATGATTATCATCAGATGGGCTCTCTAAAACCGATTGGATTTTAATGATGGTTGAATGAGATTTGATATGGTTGACTTGATATGTTCTCACTTGCTTTGACCCATCTCTGTCCAATTTGCAGTACAATGTGTCTTTGTGATTACCGGTAGTTCATTATTACAGTACAGCTATTACGGTAAAGACTGCTTGAAATAATATTGTGGTGAGTGGTGACACCATACGTAGCACAGTTTACAGTAATATCACCTGGGAAATGATCATGAACTTCACAGAGCAAAAATCAACATGACCAGCATTCTTTGGTAATGCTCTCTTCATTCATATTACATCTGTGGAATTACTACCAGCTAGCTAGCCTTCTGGTGGCAATGATATGAAGGAATTTCATCTTCAGAAGCCGGGCCATGGCAGACTGTTATTGGTAGCATTTGGTAATGCATGAGTCACTCTCTCAGTAGGAGAAGACCGGATTGACTGACTGAAGATACACCTCCTTCAGTCCCCAAACTCATCCTCCCCGAAACAATCACCTAATATCTATCCTTCCATCTTCAGAAGAGAGGAGAGAGATAGAGAGATGAGATTAGTGAAAAATAGAAAGATGTTTGGCTCAGAAGGAACAGGACAAGCTATCAAGTACACAGGAGAGTGGATGAATTCAAAGCCTGAAAAATAATGAATGAATACATTTTGGCTGGAATTGTTTTTTTCCAATTTTGAGGACTTAAATGTTAGTCTTGCCTTTGTTTATTTGTGTTTATGTTGACTAATTGTATCATCATTCAAATGTGACTTTTAAATGTTTCTCAAATCAATATCAACATACTCATCTTCACCAACGATTAAGAGAATGATGCATCAACATTACTGGGAATCAGTTAACACACGCGCACACACACGCACAGTGATGTGTAGGCTTGCCCTTTGTTAACCCAATGAAGACACGGCTAACAAAGGCTTGGATAAAGCCCACTTCTGTGATCTGTAAATGTTCTCTCCTGCATACACAGATTTAGTTAGTTACTTAACCTTAACAGTGGGAGTTTATTGATGCATGATGACTGTGTTCGTTGGCAGAATCCTAGGGATGGAATCATCTTATTGGCTACTCTGTGGTAGATGGATTCATCTTATTGGCTACTCTGTGGTAGATGGATTCATCTTATTGGCTACTCTGTCGTAGATGGATTCATCTTATTGGCTACTCTGTGGTAGATGGATTCATCTTATTGGCTACTCTGTGGTAGATGGATTCATCTTATTGGCTACTCTGTGGTAGATGGATTCATCTTATTGGCTACTCTGTGGTAGATGGATTCATCTTATTGGCTACTCTGTCGTAGATGGATTCATCTTATTGGCTACTCTGTGGTAGATGGATTCATCTTATTGGCTACTCTGTCGTAGATGGATTCATCTTATTGGCTACTCTGTGGTAGATGGATTCATCTTATTGGCTACTCTGTGGTATATGGATTCATCTTATTGGCTACTCTGTGGTAGATGGATTCATCTTATTGGCTACTCTGTGGTAGATGGATTCATCTTATTGGCTACTCTGTGGTATATGGATTCATCTTATTGGCTACTCTGTGGTATATGGATTCATCTTATTGGCTACTCTGTGGTAGATGGATTAATCTTATTGGCTACTCTGCGGTAGATCAAATCAAATCAAATCAAATTTTCTTTGTCACATACACATGGTTAGCAGATGTTAATGCGAGTGTAGCGAAATGCTTGTGCTTCTAGTTCCGACAATGCAGTAATAACCAACAAGTAATCTAACTAACAATTCCTAAACTACTGTCTTATACACAGTGTAAGGGGATAAAGAATATGTACATAAGGATACATGAATGAGTGATGGTACAGAGCAGCATAGGCAAGATACAGTAGATGGTATCGAGTACAGTATATACATTAGAGATGAGTATGTAAACAAAGTGGCATAGTTAAAGTGGCTAGTGATACATGTATTACATAAGGATGCAGTCGATGATATAGAGTACAGTATATACGTATGCATATGAGATGAATAATGTAGGGTAAGTAACATTATATAAGGTAGCACTGTTTAAAGTGGCTAGTGATATATTTACATCATTTCCCATCAATTCCCATTATTAAAGTGGCTGGAGTTGAGTCAGTGTCAGTGTGTTGGCAGCAGCCACTCAATGTTAGTGATGGCTGTTTAACAGTCTGATGGCCTTGAGATAGAAGCTGTTTTTCCGTCTCTCGGTCCCAGCTTTGATGCACCTGTACTGACCTCGCCTTCTGGATGATAGCGGGGTGAACAGGCAGTGGCTCGGGTGGTTGATGTCCTTGATGATCTTTATGGCCTTCCTGTAACATCGGGTGGTGTAGGTGTCCTGGAGGGCAGGTAGTTTGCCCCCGGTGATGCGTTGTGCAGACCTCACTACCCTCTGGAGAGCCTTACGGTTGAGAACGGAGCAGTTGCCGTACCAGGCGGTGATACAGCCCGCCAGGATGCTCTCGATTGTGCATCTGTAGAAGTTTGTGAGTGCTTTTGGTGACAATTTCTTCAGCCTCCTGAGGTTGAAGATGCGCTGCTGCGCCTTCTTCACGATGCTGTCTGTGTGAGTGGACCAATTCAGTTTGTCTGTGATGTATGCCGAGGAACTTAAAACTTGCTACCCTCTCCACTACTGTTCCATCGATGTGGATAGGGGGTGTTCCTCTGCTGTTTCCTGAAGTCCACAATCATCTCCTTCTCGTTTTGTTGACGTTGAGTGTGAGGTTATTTTCCTGACACCACACTCCGAGGCCCTCACCTCCTCCCTGTAGGCCGTTTCGTCCAAGATGGCATAGCAGTTCAGACGTCTTTGTCCTCGCCTTGTCGTGTCCCGTATATATATACTTACATCTTTTTTCACATACATTTTATTTTTATTTTCCATCAACTCATCTTCAAACACTCTCCTGCAACCCGCCTCACCAATTTATATTTATAAAAGTATTATTTACCTCAAATCTGTAATCCTCCAAGAAGCTAGCCAGAAACTCCAAGAAGCTAGCCAGAAACTAGCCAGAAGCTAGCCCAGAAGCTAATCCAGAAGCTAATCAGAAGCTAGTTCAAAAACTAGTTAGCTTCTTTACTGGCAAATCGTTAGTATTCAGCTAACCACGGTTTGTGGTCATCAGCTATCCTTTAGCTCGAAAATCTATCGCCAGTTTTGTACGGCGCAGCGCAGCGGCTCGGAACGGAACATATCGGACCAATTTTTCTCTCCATGTCCCTGGATTTCAACTGCTCTCTGGACATTCATACCTGATCTCACAGCGAGCTTGCTGCTATCCGTGTGACTATCGGCTTTCCGATTCCGGAGCAAACATAGCTAGCCAGCTCCGTCAATCACTCCTGAGTTCCATCAATCACTCCTGGGCTGCAGTCACCTATCCCGACCCGTTTTACTGCCTACGCCGAGCCGCACCGGGCCTTCACAACTGGACTGCCGACGTTATCTATCCGAAGGAGTTATCCCGGCTGGCTCCTCCGTCGCGACGTTACCTGAACGCCCGTCTGCGGCCTGCTAACCGTTAGCTATCTTACTGGCTGCTATCTGAATAGACAATCTGACAATTTATTTATTTTTATTATTATTATGTTTTCTTCTTGGGCCTCTATAACTATATCTATTGTTTTTATTTATGTTTTTATTTTTGTTGTTGTTGTGTGATTTGGATTAATCCCCTACCACACGGAACCCCACTAATCTACTGACGGAACGCAAGAGGTGGCTAATAACAGACCTCCATCCTATGCTAGCTTGCTACCGATGGCCTGGCTAGCTGTCTAAATCGCCGTGACCCCCAACCAACCTCTCCACTCACTGGACCCTTTTGATCACTCGGCTAAGCATGCCTCGCTTAATGTCAATATGTCTTGTCCATTGCTGTTCTGGTAAGTGTTTATTGGCTTATTTCACTGTAGAGACTCTAGTCCTGCTCACTATACCTTATCCCAACCTATTAGTTCCACCACCCACACATGCAATGACATCTCCTGGTTTCAATGATGTTTCTAGAGACAATATCTCTCTCTTCATCACTCAATACCAAGGTTTACCTCCACTGTATTCACATCCTACCATACCTTTGTCTGTACATTATACCTGATGCTATTTTATCGCCCCCAGAAACCTCCTTTTACTCTCTGTTCCAGACGTTCTAGACGACCAATTCTTATTGCTTTTAGCCGCACCCTTATTCTTCTCCTCCTATGTTCCTCTGGCGATGTGGAGGTGAATCCAGGCCCTGCAGTGCCTAGCTCCACTCCTATTCCCCCAGGCGCTCTCTTTTGACGACTTCTGTAACCGTAATAGCCTTGGTTTCATGCATGTTAACATTAGAAGCCTCCTCCCTAAGTTTGTTCTATTCACTGCTTTAGCACACTCTGCCAACCCGGATGTTCTAGCTGTGTCTGAATCCTGGCTTAGGAAGACCACCAAAAATTCTGAAATTTTATTTCGAAACTACAACATTTTCAGACAAGATAGAACTGCCAAAGGGGGTGGTGTTGCAATCTACTGCAAAGATTGCCTGCAGAGTTCTGTCCTACTATCCAGGTCTGTACCCAAACAATTTGAACTTCTACTTTAAAAATCCACCTCTCTAAAAACAAGTCTCACTGTTGCCGCCTGCTATAGACCACCCTCTGCCCCCAGCTGTGCTCTGGACACCATATGTGAACTGATGGCCCTACATCTATCTTCAGAGCTCGTGCTGCTGGGCGACCTAAACTGAAACATGCTTAACACCCCAGCCATCCTACAATCTAAACTTGATGCCCTCAATCTTACACAAATTATCAATGAACCTACCAGGTACCCCCCCAAAGCCTTAAACACGGGCACCCTCATAGATATCATCCTAACCAACTTCCCCTCTAAATACACCTCTGCTGTCTTCAACCAAGATCTCAGCGATCACTGCCTCATTGCCTGCATCCGTAACGGGTCAGC
This sequence comes from Oncorhynchus keta, assembly GCF_023373465.1. Classification (NCBI taxonomy): domain Eukaryota; kingdom Metazoa; phylum Chordata; class Actinopteri; order Salmoniformes; family Salmonidae; genus Oncorhynchus; species Oncorhynchus keta. The sequence continues at coordinate 39,090 of NW_026287076.1, read as the reverse complement.
GGTCAAACGACCTCCACTCATCACTGTAAAACGCTCCCTGAAACACTTCAGCGAGCAGGCCTTTCTAATCGACCTTGCCGGGGTATCCTGGAAGGATATTGATCTCATCCCGTCAGTAGAGGATGCCTGGATATTTGTTTTAAATGCCTTCCTAACTATCTTAAATAAACATGCACCATTCAAGAAATTTAGAACCAGGAACAGATATAGCCCTTGGTTCTCCCCAGACCTGACTGCCCTTAACCAACACAAAAATATCCTATGGCGTTCTGCATTAGCATCGAACAGCCCCCGTGATATGCAGCTGTTCAGGGAAGCTAGAAACCATTATACACAGGCAGTTAGAAAAGCCAAGGCTAGCTTTTTCAAGCAGAAAGTTGCTTCCTGCAACACTAACTCAAAAAGTTATGGGACACTGTAAAGTCCATGGAGAATAAGAACACCTCCTCCCAGCTGCCCACTGCACTGAAGATAGGAAACACTGTCACCACTGATAAATCCACCATAATTGAGAATTTCAATAAGCATTTTTCTACGGCTGGCCATGCTTTCCACCTGGCTACTCCTACCCCGGTCAACAGCACTGCACCCCCAACAGCAACTCGCCCAAGCCTTCCCCATTTCTCCTTCTCCCAAATCCGTTCAGCTGATGTTCTGAAAGAGCTGCAAAATCTGGACCCCTACAAATCAGCCGGGCTAGACAATCTGGACCCTTTCTTTCTAAAATTATCTGCCGAAATTGTTGCCACCCCTATTACTAGCCTGTTCAACCTCTCTTTTCGTGTCGTCTGAGTTTCCCAAAGATTGAAAGCAGCTGCGGTCATCCCCTCTTCAAAGGGGGACACACTCTTGACCCAAACTGCTACAGACATATATCTATCCTACCATGCCTTTCTAAGGTCTTCGAAAGCCAAGTCAACAAACAGATTACCGACCATTTCGAATCTCACCATACCTTCTCTGCTATGCAATCTGGTTTCAGAGCTGGTCATGGGTGCACCTCAGCCACGCTCAAGGTCCTAAATGATATCTTAACCGCCATCGATAAGAAACATTACTGTGCAGCCGTATTCATTGATCTGGCCAAGGCTATCGACTCTGTCAATCACCACATCCTCATTGGCAGACTCGACAGCCTTGGTTTCTCAAATGATTGCCTCGCCTGGTTCACCAACTACTTCTCTGATAGAGTTCAGTGTGTCAAATCGGAGGGTCTGCTGTCCGGACCTCTGGCAGTCTCTATGGGGGTGCCACAGGGTTCAATTCTTGGACCGACTCTCTTCTCTGCATACATCAATGAGGTCGCTCTTGCTGCTGGTGAGTCTCTGATCCACCTCTACGCAGACGACACCATTCTGTATACTTCTGGCCCTTCTTTGGACCCTCCAGGCAAGCTTCAATGCCATACAACTCTCCTTCCGTGGCCTCCAATTGCTCTTAAATACAAGTAAAACTAAATGCATGCTCTTCAACCGATCGCTACCAGCACCTACCCGCCTGTCCAACATCACTACTCTGGACGGCTCTGACTTAGAATACGTGGACAACTACAAATACTTAGGTGTGTGGTTAGACTGTAAACTCTCCTTCCAGACCCATATCAAACATCTCCAATCCAAAGTTAAATCTAGAATTGGCATCCTATTTCGCAACAAAGCATCCTTCACTCATGCTGCCAAACATACCCTTGTAAAACTGACCATCCTACCAATCCTCAACTTTGGCAATGTAATTTACAAAATAGCCTCCAATACCCTACTCAACAAATTGGATGCAGTCTATCACAGTGCAATCCGTTTTGTCACCAAAGCCCCATATACTACCCACCATTGCGACCTGTATGCTCTCGTTGGCTGGCCCTCGCTTCATACTCGTCGCCAAACCCACTCAGCTTGCTGGTCACCATAGCATCTCCCACCTGTAGCACACGCTCCAGCAGGTATATCTCTCTAGTCACCCAACAAAACCAATTCTTTCTTTGGCCGCCTCTCCTTCCAGTTCTCTGCTGCCAATGACTGGAACGAACTGCAAAAATCTCTGAAACTGGAAACACTTATCTCCTCACTAGCTTTAAGCACCAACTGTCAGAGCAGCTCACAGATTACTGCACCTGTACATAGCCCACCTATAATTTAGCCCAAACAACTACCTCTTTCCCAACTGTATTTTATTTATTTATTTATTTTGCTCCTTTGCACCCCATTATTTTTATTTCTACTTTGCACATTCTTCCATTGCAAAACTACCATTCCAGTGTTTTACTTGCTATATTGTATTTACTTCGCCACCATGGCCTTTTTTTTTACCTCCCTTCTCACCTCATTTGCTCACATTGTATATAGACTTGTTTAAACTGTATTATTGACTGTATGTTTGTTTTACTCCATGTGTAACTCTGTGTCGTTGTATGTGTCGAACTGCTTTGCTTTATCTTGGCCAGGTCGCAATTGGAAATGAGAACTTGTTCTCAACTTGCCTACCTGGTTAAATAAAGGTGAAATAAATAAAAAAGATGGATTCATCTTATTTGCTACTCTGTCGTAGATGGATTCATCTTATTGGCTACTCTGTGGTAGATGGAGTCATCTTATTGGCTACTCTGTGGTAGATGGAGTCATCTTATTGGCTACTCTGTGGTAGATGGATTCATCTTATTGGCTACTCTGTGGTAGATGGAGTCATCTTATTGGCTACTCTGTGGTAGATGGAGTCATCTTATTGGCTCTATACCCAGTATACATTGTGTGATCAGTTTTCTTTTCCACTCAACTTTATTGCAAATGTAAAAGTGGGAGTCATGATGAAAGCTCTCTACTTAGGGTGCCCACCCACTCTGTCCACAGTGAGTGAAAACGTGCTTTGGTGATGACATGTCACCTTATGTCATAAAATACATTTCACCAAGACAAATATGATTCTTCATGTCCTGAATCATTCGGTGGTGTATTTCTCTAACATATCATTAGAAGTCAGATTTCCTAACCTAATATGTCCGATAATAAGCACATAGCTCTGTTGACAGAGATTATTGCGACTTTTGAGGATTTTAAATGGATTTAACATCCTCCACAAAGTTCTTTCCGCAGGTCGCAAAAAGCTAAATTAACATGACAAGAGCTGAATTAAATGTAAAAGGCTTTCAAAAATGCTCCGTTGACAGGTCACAGAGATACGCTAGATTTCACATGAATATGAAAAGCCTACGCTAAAATATGAAAAGAATACGTCAAGTCTCACATTCGATACCGATCTTACCTCTCTCTATATTGTTATCTGTCCTCCGGATTTAAGAAGAAAGATGATGAGTTCAATAATAAGCCTGTCAGGTAACCTTAATTCTCTCTCACAGCATACAGCCTCACTGACACAATGCTATGTTCAGATTCGTACCACTTTTTTTCCCTCAGTCCCTCTATTGATTTAATCAACCTATTCTTGTCCATTCTACAAGGGTAAAACTCCAGTCCATTTTAAAAGGATTATGATAGAGACATGGCTTTCTAAGAGGAGTATCTATACACTTAACATATTGCTTTACCCATTGGTCGAACAATGCATTTTTGATAGAGACTATTTTGTTTAAGAAAAAAAACTTCTGATGTGACTGTGCTACAGTTAGGTTTAGGGTTAGATTTGTGTCTAGGGTTAGGTTTATGATACATTCTGTTTATTGAGGTTTTACACCTTGAATTGCACTGGCCTATTGCAGTTTCCTCTGTTATTGTTTCCAATCCTGGGATCGTGAAGGAATTTGTGTATGTGTGAACATGTAAAATGACCTGGGCTGATCAAGGGAAGGCGAGAGCTCAGGGTGCAAGCATTCCGCCTGGCTCTCCTGATGGAGCCCCCCCCCCCCCCCCCCGATCCTCCAACTAAAGATGTATCAATAATGAACCTTTTATTTTATTTTTCCATTCAGACCTAGTGGAGCAAAATAATGAAGGGAGTGGCTATCCACTTGAATTCTGTGGCCATTCTCTGGGCTATGATCCAGGATGAAATAGTTTCTAGCCCAGTGATATTCAGGTGTATAATGGGGTGAATTTGGAAATGTTGGACTAAATCTGTGGGCAATTTGTTATTATTGATTGTGTATATGGTGGTGTTTGAGACATGTTAGAATTGCAAACCAGGTTTCGCCGACCTAGATTTGATCACATAGTGAACAGGTGATTGCATAAACAATGTTGGTGCTGTTTATGTTCATCAGTTGTTTGATTGGACTGGAGGTGTGTGCGTGTGGGTTGTGTATGTGTGTCAGTTGTCTATAGTAATGATGTTCCATGGGTAATGAGGGAGAAGGCCTGTTGGAAAATGTTGCATGAACTAGCAGGTCCTTCATGTTTGGGGTCCTCTTGTAAACTGAGATGGGTGGGGAATGGTTGTGATGGGAGGATTGTATGTTGTGTATTCGAAAATGCGCTTTTCAGTCTAGAATGTATGCCTTGGTTTGTATGTGAATAAGTGCTAATGATAGGTACCCTCTGGGGTTCAGGCCCTGTAGGTTTGAGTCTAGGGTTAGATTTGAGAACAGGGTTACGGTTAGATTTGAGATCAGGGTTAGGTTTAGATTTGAGGTCAGGGTTAGGGTTAGATTTGAGATCAGGGTTAGGTTTAGATTTGAGGCCAGGGTTAGGGTTAGATTTGAGATCAGGGTTAGGTTTAGATTTGAGGCAACGGTTAGGGTTAGATTTGAGGCCAGGATTAGACATGAGGCTAGGGTAAGAGTTAGATTTGAGGCAAGGGTTAGGGTTAGATTTGAGGCCAGGATTAGGGTAAGATTTGAGGCTAGGGTTAGATTTGAGGCTAGGGTTAGACATGAGGCTAGGGTAAGAGTTAGATTTGAGGCTAGGGTTAGACATGAGGCTAGGGTAAGAGTTAGATTTGAGGCAAGGGTTAGGGTAAGATTTGAGGTTAAGGTTAGAGTTAGATTTGAGGCAAGGGTTAGACATGAGGCTAGGGTAAGAGTTAGATTTGAGGTTAGGTTTGAACTGTGACATGGACATCAAACTAGGGTTAGGATTAGATTTGAGGCCAGGATTAGGGTAAGATTTGAGGTTAAGGTTAGAGTTAGATTTGAGGCCGAGTTTAGGGTTAGACATGAGGCTAGGGTTAGAGTTAGATTTGAGACAAGGGTTAGACATGAGGCTAGGGTAAGAGTTAGATTTGAGGCTAGGGTTAGGATTAGATTTGAGGCTAGGTGGAAAGGATGTAGACATGAAGCTAGGGTTAGGGTAAGGTTTGAGGTTAGGGTCAGGGTTGAACCAGGGAGTGGACATGAAGTTAGGTTTTACCCTGATGCTAGATCTGTGGGTATTTCCAAGACCTCAGACTGCAAGGGTAATGAGCCTCATGAAAAGGATTGATAAACTGCAAGTCAAATTCCTTTTTGATGAAATGTTTAAAATCTAAACGAGGCTGTGACAGCAGAGAACATGGATGAAAGCTGGGGCAAATTTTTCATCTGGACGTTTTGCAGCAGAAAGCGAATATTTGCGTAGCTCCTCGCTTTGTGGCTATAACTCTTCCCAGATCGCTGGGCAAGAACTGGTGGTTGGCCAAACTGTGGACTCTCTCTCTCTCAGAGTATTGATGTGATACCCAGCTGACAGGGGGAAAGACCAACCTGGAAACTCCACAAGAGACCAGGCAAGTCAGCCAATATATCACGGATAACACACACACACACACACACACACACACACACACACACACACACACACACACACACACACACACACACACACACACACACACACACACACACACACACACACACACACACACACACACACACACACACACACACACACACACACACACACACACACACACACACACACACACACACACACCTTTCTGCTTCATCCATCATCTGAGATGTCCCTAAAGTGTGTTGGGACAGGATTAGGACAAGCTTTGAGGTGTTATTCTGATTGCTGTAACACCTCTAACATATGGTTTCCCCCTGCTCTGCCTCCAGATGACATTCCTAACTGGCCACTCCTATCAAAAACCCCACAGCAAATCAGAATGCAGAATTTACATAGCGGTTGGCCTGCACGCTACGAACTGATCAAAAAGACTGTGGCGTAACCTTAACCCTTAACAGCCGTTTGTCATAAGCAAGTGAAGATATGAACGATCTGTATAGTGTCTTCACATTCATGTATCCAAACAAGGATCTCACCGTTGCACAGCTGACATAACAATGTGATAAGGTAGACATGCTGAGAGAGGTTCTAAGCACTGATCAAAGTAGACAATGTCTTTTATCATGTGTTCCTGTACAGTGGTTGGCCACTGACAGACAGACGGGCCTACCACTCATTCGTCCAGATGCAGAGCTAACACTAGGCATGAAAACACATTTCTCATGTCATGGCTCGTATAAATTGGTTCCAGAAACATCTGAATCAATATCATCTCTAGCCCCCTGTTGAGGCATTGGAATCCGTATCAGAGGCCCAGTTCATTTTAGTTCAGAGAATTATGAAGCGCTGTGCATATTGCCAGAATAAAGTGTAGTTTTACCAGGAATACAGAGTCCAAGAGTAGTAGTACCAGTTTTAGGCAGGGCTGTTTTTTAGGCATTAGGCTGACTTGGATGTAAAACTAGGAGAAATCAAGGGGCCTAGCATTTGAAAGCAAAGCTACTATTTATTTTTAAATTGTATCGGATTGTGCTTGTTTGTGTTTATTTCATAAAGTGTATTGTACTTTTTCTATGTTTTATTATCTGTTTTGATGTGGAACTTTGCATTGTACTGTGAAACTGCTTGAGGCAGTAAAATCCCATTTTGTCAACCAGTCTTTCTTTAGCTTTGCCTTTAATCAATGACACCTTCATGTTTTCTGTTCTTTGTTAACATTTGATCTCTTGTATTGCCTTTAAAATTATAGATATTTTATTTTATTTTAAATGCACTGCAAATAAAGTTTGAATTGAAGTTTGATTTGATATTGGATCTGTAATTGATGATTGCATGAATAAATGTGATAAATGTATGAGATGGGCTATAGGCCTACTAAATAAATGTATGAGATGGGATATAGGCCTACTAAATAAATGTATTAGCTGGGATATAGGCCTACTAAATAAATGTATTAGCTGGGATATAGGCCTACTAAATAAATGTATGAGATGGGCTCTAGGCCTACTAAATAAATGTATTAGATATAGGCCTACTAAATAAATGGCCCTACTAAATAAATGTATGAGATGGGCTATAGGCCTACTAAATAAATGTATGAGATGGGCTATAGGCCTACTAAATAAATGTATGAGATGGGCTATAGGCCTACTAAATAAATGTATGAGATGGGCTATAGGCCTACTAAATAAATGTATGAGATGGGCTATAGGCCTACTAAATAAATGTATGAGATGGGCTATAGGCCTACTAAATAAATGTATGAGATGGGCTATAGGCCTACTAAATAAATGTATGAGATGGGCTATAGGCCTACTAAATAAATGTATTAGCTGGGATATAGGCCTACTAAATAAATGTATGAGATGGGATATAGGCCTACTAAATAAATGTATTAGCTGGGATATAGGCCTACTAAATAAATGTATGAGATGGGCTCTAGGCCTACTAAATAAATGTATTAGCTGGGATATAGGCCTACTAAATAAATGTATTAGCTGGGATATAGGCCTACTAAATAAATGTATTAGCTGGGATATAGGCCTACTAAATAAATGTATGAGATGGGATATAGGCCTACTAAATAAATGTATGAGATGGGCTATAGGCCTACTAAATAAATGTATGAGATGGGCTATAGGCCTACTAAATAAATGTATGAGATGGGCTATAGGCCTACTAAATAAATGTATGAGATGGGCTATAGGCCTACTAAATAAATGTATGAGATGGGCTATAGGCCTACTAAATAAATGTATGAGATGGGCTATAGGCCTACTAAATAAATGTATGAGATGGGCTATAGGCCTACTAAATAAATGTATGAGATGGGCTATAGGCCTACTAAATAAATGTATGAGATGGGCTATAGGCCTACTAAATAAATGTATGAGATGGGCTATAGGCCTACTAAATAAATGTATGAGATGGGCTATAGGCCTACTAAATAAATGTATTAGCTGGGATATAGGCCTACTAAATAAATGTATTAGCTGGGATATAGGCCTACTAAATAAATGTATTAGCTGGGCTCTAGGCCTACTAAATAAATGTATGAGATGGGCTATAGGCCTACTAAATAAATGTATGAGATGGGCTATAGGCCTACTAAATAAATGTATGAGATGGGCTATAGGCATACTAAATAAATGTATGAGATATAAATGTATTAGCTGGGATATAGGCCTACTAAATAAATGTATGAGATGGGCTCTAGGCCTACTAAATAAATGTATGAGATGGGATATAGGCCTACTAAATAAATATATGACTGGGCTATAGGCCTACTAAATAAATGTATTATCTGGGCTATAGGGATACTAAATACATGTATGACTGGGCTATAGGCCTACTAAATAAATGTATTATATGGGCTATAGGGATACTGAATACATGTATGACTGGGCTATAGGCCTACTAAATAAATATATGACTGGGCTATAGGCCTACTAAATAAATGTATTATCTGGGCTATAGGGATACTAAATACATGTATGACTGGGCTATAGGCCTACTAAATAAATGTATGACTGGGCTATAGGGATACTAAATACATTTATTAGCTGGGCTATAGGCCTACTAAATAAATGTATTAGCATGGCTATAGGCCTACTAAATAAATATATGAACTGGGCTATAGGCCAACTAAATAAATGTATTAGCTGGGCTATAGGCCTACTAAATAAATGTTTGGAGTAGATTGCCTGCTGAGGTGACTTACATGTACACACTCGGAAACGCAGTTTTACGCAGTGATACATTCACCCACGAACGCAGACACACCCACATGCATGAGGAATAGGGGTATGGACAAAAAGTACTTAAGCCCAAACAGAGAAGAACACACAGCCACGTGCAGGCACAGACAGAGTGACGACCTCACACACACTTTCTCCCAACCACGCCCACTCCCACCCAGTGTCCACACCCTCTCCTAACCACGCCCACTCCCACCCAGTGTCCACACCCTCTCCAACACCACACCCACCCAGTGTCCACACTCTCTCCAACACCACGCCCACTCCCACCCAGTGTCCTCACTCCCTCCAACACCACGCCCACTCCCACCCAGTGTCCACACTCTCTCCAACACCACGCCCACTCCCACCCAGTGTCCTCACTCTCTCCAACACCACGCCCACTCCCACCCAGTGTCCTCACTCCCTCCACCACCACGCACACTCCCACCCAGTGTCCACACTCCCTCCAACACCACGCCCAATCCCACCCAGTGTCCTCCTCCCTCCAACACCACGCCCACTCCCACCCAGTGTCCACACTCTCTCCAACACCACGCCCACTCCCACCCAGTGTCTACACTCTCTCCAACACCACGCCCACTCCCACCCAGTGTCCTCACTCTCTCCAACACCATGCCCACTCCCACCCAGTGTCCTCACTCCCTCCAACACCACGCCCACTCCCACCCAGTGTCCACACTCCCTCCAACACCATGCCCACTCCCACCCAGTGTCCTCACTCTTTCCAACACCACGCCCACTCCCACCCAGTGTCCTCACTCCCTCCAACACCACGCCCACTCCCACCCAGTGTCCACACTCTCTCCAACACCACGCCCACTCCACCCAGTGTCCTCACTCTCTCCAACACCATGCCCACTCCCACCCAGTGTCCTCACTCCCTCCAACACCACGCCCACACCCACCCAGTGTCCACACTCTCTCCAACACCACGCCCACTCCCACCCAGTGTCCTCACTCCCTCCAACACCACGCCCACTCCCACCCAGTGTCCTCACTCCCTCCAACACCACGCCCACTCCCACCCAGTGTCCACACTCTCTCCAACACCACGCCCACTCCCACCCAGTGTCCTCACTCTCTAAAACACCACGCCCACTCCCACCCAGTGTCCTCACTCCCTCCAACACCACGCCCACTCCCACCCAGTGTCCTCACTCCCTCCAACACCACGCCCACTCCCACCCAGTGTCCTCACTCTCTCCAACACCACGCCCACTCCCACCCAGTGTCCTCACTCCCTCCAACACCACTCCTACTCCCACCCAGTATCCACACTCTCTCCAACACCACGCCCACTCCCACCCAGTGTCCTCACTCCCTCCAACACCACGCCCACTCCCACCCAGTGTCCTCACTCCCTCCAACACCAGGCCCACTCCCACCCAGTGTCCACACTCACTCCAACACCACACCCACTCCCACCCAGTGTCCTCACTCTCTCCAACACCACGCCCACTCCCAACCAGTGTCCTCACTCCCTCCAACACCACTCCTACTCCCACCCAGTGTCCACACTCTCTCCAACACCACGCCCACTCCCACCCAGTGTCCTCACTCTCTCCAACACCACGCCCACTCCCACCCAGTGTCCTCACTCCATCCAACACCACGCCCACTCCCACCCAGTGTCCTCACTCTCTCCAACACCACACCCACTCCCACCCAGTGTCCACACTCACTCCAACACCACGCCCACTCCCACCCAGTGTCCTCACTCTCTCCAACACCATGCGCACTCCCACCCAGCGTCCTCACTACCTCCAACACCACGCCCACTCCCACCCAGTGTCCACACTCCCTCCAACACCATGCCCACTCCCACCCAGTGTCCTCACTCTCTCCAACACCACGCCCACTCCCACCCAGTGTCCTCACTCCCTCCAACACCACGCCCACTCCCACCCAGTGTCCACACACTCTCCAACACCACGCCCACTCCCACCCAGTGTCCTCACTCTCTCCAACACCACGCCCACTCCCACCCAGTGTCCTCACTCCCCCCAACACCACGCCAACACCCACCCAGTGTCCACACTCTCTCAACACCACGCCCACTTCCACTCAGTGTCCTCACTCCCTCCAACACCACCCCAACCCAGTGTCCTCACTCCCTCCAACACCACGCCCACTCCCACCCAGTGTCACACTCTCTCCAACACCACGCCCACTCCCACCCAGTGTCCTCACTCTCTCCAACACCACGCCCACTCCCACCCAGTGTCCTCACTCCCTCCAACACCACGCCCACTCCCACCCAGTGTCCACACTCCCTCCAACACCACACCCACTCCTACCCAGTGTCCTCACTCTCTCCAACACCACGCCCACTCCCACCCAGTGTCCTCACTCCCTCCAACACCATGCCCACTCCCACCCAGTGTCCTCACTCCCTCCAACACCACGCCCACTCCCACCCAGTGTCCACACTCTCTCCAACACCATGCCCACTCCCACCCAGTGTCCTCACTCCCTCCAACACCACGCCCACTCCCACCCAGTGTCCTCACTCCCTCCAACACCACGCCCACTCCCACCCAGTGTCCACACTCTCTCCAACACCACGCCCACTCCCACCCAGTGTCCTCACTCTCTCCAACACCACGCCCACTCCCACCCAGTGTCCTCACTCCCTCCAACACCACGCCCACTCCCACCCAGTGTCCCCACTCCCTCCAACACCACGCCCACTCCCACCCAGTGTCCTCACTCTCTCCAACACCACGCCCACTCCCACCCAGTGTCCTCACTCCCTTCAACACCACTCCTACTCCCACCCAGTGTCCACACTCTCTCCAACACCACGCCCAATCCCACCCAGTGTCCTCGCCCACTCCCACCCAGTGTCCTCACTCCCTCCAACACCACGCCCACTCCCACCCAGTGTCCTCACTCTCTCCAACACCACGCCCACTCCCACCCAGTGTCCTCACTCCCTCCAACACCACGCCCACTCCCACCCAGTGTCCACACTCTCTCCAACACCACGCCCACTCCCACCCGTGTCCACACTCTCTCCAACACCATGCCCACTCCCACCCAGTGTCCTCACTCCCTCCAACACCACGCCCACTCCCACCCAGTGTCCTCACTCCCTCCAACACCACGCCCACTCCCACCCAGTGTCCACACTCTCTCCAACACCACGCCCACTCCCACCCAGTGTCCTCACTCTCTCCAACACCACGCCCACTCCCACCCAGTGTCCTCACTCCCTCCAACACCACGCCCACTCCCACCCAGTGTCCCCACTCCCTCCAACACCACGCCCACTCCCACCCAGTGTCCTCACTCTCTCCAACACCACGCCCACTCCCACCCAGTGTCCTCACTCCCTTCAACACCACTCCTACTCCCACCCAGTGTCCACACTCTCTCCAACACCACGCCCAATCCCACCCAGTGTCCTCGCCCACTCCCACCCAGTGTCCTCACTCCCTCCAACACCACGCCCACTCCCACCCAGTGTCCTCACTCTCTCCAACACCACGCCCACTCCCACCCAGTGTCCACACTCTCTCCAACACCACGCCCACTCCCACCCAGTGTCCTCACTCTCTCCAACACCACGCCCACTCCCTCCAACACCACGCCCACTCCCACCCAGTGTCCTCACTCCCTCCAACACCACGCCCACTCCCACCCAGTGTCCACACTCTCTCCAACACCACGCCCACTCCCACCCAGTGTCCACACTCTCTCCAACACCACGCCCACTCCCACCCAGTGTCCTCACTCCTCCAACACCACGCCCACTCCCTCCAACACCACGCCCACTCCCACCCAGTGTCCTCACTCCCTCCAACACCACGCCCATTCCCACCCAGTGTCCTCACTCCCTCCAACACCACGCCCACTCCCACCCAGTGTCCTCACTTTCTCCAACACCACGCCCACTCCCACCCAGTGTCCACACTCTCTCCAACACCACGCCCACTCCCACCCAGTGTCCTCACTCTCTCCAACACCACGCCCACTCCCTCCAACACCACGCCCACTCCCACCCAGTGTCCTCACTCCCTCCAACACCACGCCCACTCCCACCCAGTGTCCACACTCTCTCCAACACCACGCCCACTCCCACCCAGTGTCCACACTCTCTCCAACACCACGCCCACTCCCACCCAGTGTCCTCACTCCCTCCAACACCATGCCCACTCCCTCCAACACCACGCCCACTCCCACCCAGTGTCCTCACTCCATCCAACACCACGCCCACTCCCACCCAGTGTCCTCACTCCCTCCAACACCACGCCCACTCCCACCCAGTGTCCACACTCTCTCCAACACCACGCCCACTCCCACCCAGTGTCCTCACTCCCTCCAACACCACGCCCACTCCCACCCAGTGTCCACACTCTCTCCAACACCACGCCCACTCCCACCCAGTGTCCTCACTCCCTCCAACACCACGCCCACTCCCACCCAGTGTCCTCACTCCCTCCAACACCACGCCCACTCCCACCCAGTGTCCTCACACCCTCCAACACCACGCCCACTCCCACCCAGTGTCCACACTCTCTCCAACACCACGCCCACTCCCACCCAGTGTCCTCACTCCCTCCAACACCACGCCCACTCCCACCCAGTGTCCACACTCTCTCCAACACCACGCCCACTCCCACCCAGTGTCCTCACTCCCTCCAACACCACGCCCCCACCCAGTGTCCTCACTCCCTCCAACACCACGCCCACTCCCACCCAGTGTCCTCACTCCCTCCAACACCACGCCCTCCCACCCAGTGTCCACACTCCCTCCAACACCACACCCACTCCTACCCAGTGTCCTCACTCTCTCCAACACCACGCCCACTCCCACCCAGTGTCCTCACTCCCTCCAACACCATGCCCACTCCCACCCAGTGTCCTCACTCCCTCCAACACCACGCCCACTCCCACCCAGTGTCCACACTCTCTCCAACACCATGCCCACTCCCACCCAGTGTCCTCACTCCCTCCAACACCACGCCCACTCCCACCCAGTGTCCTCACTCCCTCCAACACCACGCCCACTCCCACCCAGTGTCCACACTCTCTCCAACACCACGCCCACGCCCACTCCCACCCAGTGTCCTCACTCTCTCCAACACCACGCCCACTCCCACCCAGTGTCCTCACTCCCTCCAACACCACGCCCACTCCCACCCAGTGTCCCCACTCCCTCCAACACCACGCCCACTCCCACCCAGTGTCCTCACTCTCTCCAACACCACGCCCACTCCCACCCAGTGTCCTCACTCCCTTCAACACCACTCCTACTCCCACCCAGTGTCCACACTCTCTCCAACACCACGCCCAATCCCACCCAGTGTCCTCGCCCACTCCCACCCAGTTTCCTCACTCCCTCCAACACCACGCCCACTCCCACCCAGTGTCCTCACTCTCTCCAACACCACGCCCACTCCCACCCAGTGTCCACACTCTCTCCAACACCACGCCCACTCCCACCCAGTGTCCTCACTCTCTCCAACACCACGCCCACTCCCTCCAACACCACGCCCACTCCCACCCAGTGTCCTCACTCCCTCCAACACCACGCCCACTCCCACCCAGTGTCCACACTCTCTCCAACACCACGCCCACTCCCACCCAGTGTCCACACTGCCCACTCCCACCCAGTGTCCTCACTCCCTCCAACACCACGCCCACTCCCTCCAACACCACGCCCACTCCCACCCAGTGTCCTCACTCCCTCCAACACCACGCCCATTCCCACCCAGTGTCCTCACTCCCTCCAACACCACGCCCACTCCCACCCAGTGTCCTCACTCTCTCCAACACCACGCCCACTCCCACCCAGTGTCCACACTCTCTCCAACACCACGCCCACTCCCACCCAGTGTCCTCACTCTCTCCAACACCACGCCCACTCCCTCCAACACCACGCCCAGTGTCCTCACTCCCTCCAACACCACGCCCACTCCCACCCAGTGTCCACACTCTCCAACACCACGCCCACTCCCACCCAGTGTCCACACTCTCTCCAACACCACGCCCACTCCCACCCAGTGTCCTCACTCCCTCCAACACCATGCCCACCCCTCCAACACCACGCCCACTCCCACCCAGTGTCCTCACTCCATCCAACACCACGCCCACTCCCACCCAGTGTCCTCACTCCTCCAACACCACGCCCACTCCCACCCAGTGTCCTCACTCTCTCCAACACCACGCCCACTCCCACCCAGTGTCCACACTCTCTCCAATACCACGCCCACTCCCACCCAGTGTCCACACTCTCTCCAACACCACGCCCACTCCCACCCAGTGTCCTCACTCCCTCCAACACCACGCCCACTCCCACCCAGTGTCCACACTCTCTCCAACACCACGCCCACTCCCACCCAGTGTCCTCACTCCCTCCAACACCACGCCCACTCCCACCCAGTGTCCTCACTCCCTCCAACACCACGCCCACTCCCACCCAGTGTCCTCACTCCCTCCAACACCACGCCCACTCCCACCCAGTGTCCACACTCCCTCCAACACCACGCCCACTCCCACCCAGTGTCCACACTCCCTCCAACACCACGCCCACTCCCACCCAGTGTCCTCACTCCCTCCAACACCACGCCCACTCCCACCCAGTGTCCTCACTCCCTCCAACACCACGCCCACTCCCACCCAGTGTCCACACTCCCTCCAACACCACGCCCACTCCCACCCAGTGTCCACACTCCCTCCAACACCACGCCCACTCCCACCCAGTGTCCAAACTCTCAAATTTTCCATCATCCCAATAATTTGAAACACGTACGCTCCTCCATAACAGGAATGGAAGAATTGATCTCCCTCTGCTCTGCTAATTATTTTAATTACTAGAAGACAGATGCCTGAACTTTTTATTTAATATTAATTTAGAAACACAACTTATGTTACTGGTTCCCCTGATGGAAAAGCAGGCACCCTGTCAAACTGATTGTGTGGTTGTGTGTGTGGTTGTGGTTTTGTTTTTGTGTGTGTTTGTTGGTGTGTGTGTGTGTGCGTGGTTGTGGTTGTGGTTGTGTGTGTGTGTGGCTGATGCTGTGTGTGTGCGTGCGTGTGTGCGTGCGTGAGTGTGTGTGTGTGTGTGTGTGCATACAAGGCAGAATTATGGAGATTGGGTGTTCAACTACAGGACTAAATATGAACTTTTCTTTGTCATTTCAATAATGATATGAGTGCTGATGTGAGATGTTGTGTCTGAACAGCCTTCTGTTGAGAGAAGCACGACAAGCACGAGTTTTCCAGACTTTTATGAACAAAGTCACTTTCTTTTGATTCTGTGTGCTGATCCCATCATGAAAGCTCTTAAAACAGAAAGGTGTGATCTAGAACCTTAAGGGGTTCTCTGGCTGTCCCCATATGGGAACGCTTTAATGAACCCATTTTGGTTCAAGGTAGAACTGTTTTCGGTTATTCCTTGAACCAAAATGGGTTCTTGCGTGAAAAAAAAGTTATTCTATAGAGACAGTCATAGAATCATTTTGAAACCCTTTTCACCTCTTACGTCCACCCGACACGCAGGCGTCCCATCTAGACATCTGGAAATGCAAATGCGCTACGCTAAATGCTAATAGCACTCGTTAAAACTCAAACGTTCAAACGTTCAACAAGTCAGATTTTTAAAATGCTTTTCGGCGAAAGCATGAGAAGCTATTATCTGATAGCATGCAACACCACAAAAGACCCGCAGGGGACGTAAACAAAATAATTAGCATAGTCGGCGCTACACAAAACGCAGAAATAAAATATAAAACATTCATTACCTTTGACGATCTTCTTTGTTGGCACTCCTAGATGTCCCATAAACATCACTATTGGGTCTTTTTTTCGATTAAATGGGTCCATATATAGCCTAGATATCGATCTATGAAGACTGTGTGAGCAAGGAAAAAACAGCGTTATATAACGCAACATCATTTTTTAAAATGAAAAAAGTAGACGATAAACTTTCACAAAACACTTCGAAATACTTTTGTAATGCAACTTTAGGTATTAGTAAACGTTAATAATCTATCAAATTGATCACGGGGCGATGTATATTCAATAACTCCACGTCTTGAAATAATGTCTGGATATTTCAAGACCAAAACATCCTGTCGGCGACCGGAAGAAATGGGCTGTCTCTTGTTCGTTTGACCAAGAAACAAAGCCCAGGCAAATGACAAGACTGGAGACATCGTGTGGAAGCTGTAGGAATTGCAATCTCGGCTCCAGGTAATTTGGTTTCCATTCAACAATACATGCAAGTGGCGCATTGATATATTTTCCATTTTTCAGTGATCAGATTTTCCTGCGCTTTTCGATGAAACGCACGTTCTGTTATAGTCACAGCCGTGATTTAACCAGTTTTAGAGTGTTTTCTATCCACACATACTAATCATATGCATATACTATATTCCTGGCATGAGTAGCAAGACGCTGAAATGTTGCACGATTTTTAACAGAATGTTCGAAAAAGTAGTGGGTAGGATCAACAGTTTAACTAAGTGTGTAGAATGTGTGTGTGTGTAGTTGCCAGGTGTATGTTCACAGGTCATAGCCTCTTTGCTCCCATTTGGGAGTAGCAGCTGCCTCGACTCTCCTCCCATCTTTCCACCCCCTTTCCTTCCACTCTCCTCCCCTTCTACTCCCCTCCCACTCTCCTCCCCCTCCTCTCATGTCTCCCTCACAGGAACAGGTTAATGCCTGCTTAGGGTAGAGGTCAGATTTTCCATTTGTTTTGTCTTTGTCTTACACATTCGGCCCTCCACTTCACCTGCCTCCTCGAGTTTCTTTTTTGTGAAGAAAAAGGATAGAGGTCTGCGGCCGTGTATTGACTATCGGGGTATCAGTCAGATCACAGTGAGGTACAGCTACCCACTGCCTCTCATAGCCAGTGTGATAGAGTCAATGCACGGTGCGCTTCTTCACAAAATTGGTTCTCAGGAGAGCTTACAACCTGCTGCGTATCCGGGAGGGGGACGAGTGGAAGACGGCATTTAGTACCACCTCAAGGCAATTTTGAGTACCTCGTCATGCCGTACGGGTTGATGAATGCTCCATCAGTCTTCCAGGCCTTTGTTGACGAGAATTTCCGGGACCTGCACGGGCAGGGTGTAGTGGTGTAAATCAACAACATTGTGATATGCTCCGCTATACGCGCCGAGCATGTGTCCCTGGTGCGCAGGGTGCTTGGTCGACTGTTGGAGCATGACCTGTACGTCAAGGCTGAGAAATGTCTGATCTTCCAACAATCCGTCTCCTTCCTAGCCTACCACATTTCCACTTGAGTGGTGGAGATGGAGAGTGACCACATTTTAGCCGTGCGTAATTGGTCGACTCCCAATACGGTAAAGGAAGTGCAGAGGTTTCTTTGGATTGCCAACTACTACCAGAGGTTTATCGGAGGTTTATCAGGTAGCGACTCCCATTACCTCACTGCTGAAGGGCGGACTGGTGCGACTGCAGTGGTCAGCTGAGATGGACAGGTCTTTTGGTCACCTGAAGGCTCTGTTTACCTTGGCTCCCATGCTGGCTCATCCGGATCCCTCTTTGGCGTTCATAGTGGAGGTGGACGCAACCGAGGCTGGGATAGGAGCTGTGCTCTCTCAGCGCCCGGGCACGCCACCAAAGCTTCACCCCTGTGCTTTCTTTTCGAAGAAGCTAAGCCCGGCGGAGCGAAACTATGATGTGGGGGACCGGGAGCTGTTGGCTGTTGTCAAGGCTCTGAAGGCGTGGAGACATTGGCTTAAGGGGGCTAAACACCCTTTCCTCATCTGGACTGACCACAGCAATCTGGAGTAAATCCGGGCGGCGAAGAGACCGAACCCTCGCCAGGCAAGGAGGGCCCCAGTGTCCAGCTGAGCGCCTGTACATTCCGTCTGCTGTCCGTGACCGTTTGATATATTGGGCCCACACGTCACCCTCCTCTGGTCATCTTGGTATCGGTCGGACAGTGCGTTGCCGTAGTGGGAAGTACTGGTGGTCCACCTTGGCCAAGGACGTGAGTGTGTTTGTTTCCTCCTGCTCGGTGTGCGCCCAATGCAAGGCTCCCAGGCACCTGCCCAGAAGGAAGTTACAACCCCTACCCATTCCACCACGGCCGTTGTCGCGCCTGTCGGTGTACTTCTTGATGGATCTTCCTCCCTCACAGGGCAACACTACAATCATGGTCTTTGTGGATTGGTTTTCTAAGTCCTGCCGTCTCCTCCCTTTGCCCGGTCTCCCTACAGCCCTACAGACTGCGGAGGCCCTGTTCACTCACGTCTTCCGGCACTACAGGGTGCATAAGGAAATAGTCTTTGATCAGGGTCCTAGTTCACATCCAGGGTCTGGGGAACGTTCATGGAACATCTGGGAGTCTCGGTCAGCCTCACCTCAGGTTTTCACCCTGAGAGTAACGGGTAGGTGTAGAGAGTAAACCAGGATGTGGGTAGGTTTCTGCGGTCATATTGCCAGGACCGGCCGGGGGAGTGGGCGGCGTTCGTGCCCCTGGGCAGAGATGGCCCAAAACTCTCTCCCTTCCAGTGCATACTGGGGTATCAGCCGGTTCTGGTACCTTGGCATCAGAGCCAGATCAAAGCTCCTGCGGTGGACGAATGGTTTAAGCACTCGGAGAAGACCTGGGACGCAGCCCATGTGCACCTGCAATGGGCCGTGAGGCGGCAGAAGGCGAGCGCCGACCGCCACCGCATTGAGACCCCGGGTCTGGCTCTCGACCCAAAACCTGCCCCTCCGCCTGCCCTGCCGGGAAGCTGGGTCCACAGTTTGTGGGGCCATTCAATGTCCTGAGGAGACTGAATGAGGTTTCCTACAGGTGACAGCTTCCCCCATATTACCGTATTAATCCTTCGTTTCATGTGTCTCTCCTCAGGCCGGTGGTGGCTGGTCCACTCTAGGAGTCTGTGTTGTGGGAGGTTCCTCCGCCCCCTCTGGACATCGAGGGGGCCCCAGCGTATGCTGTTCGAGTGATCCTGGACTCGAGGCGTCGGGCGAGGGGCCTTCAGTACCTCATGGATTGGGAGGGGTATGGTCCGGAGGAGAGATGCTGGGTGCCGGTGGAGGATGTCTTGGACCCGTCATTGCTGCGGGAGTTCCACCGTCTCCATCCAGATTGCCCTGCGCCTCATGTTCCGGGTCGTCTCCGAGGTCGGTGTCAGCGCGCTGCTGGAGCCGCGCATCAAGGGGGGGTACTGTCACGACTTACGCCAAAGTCGGTACCTCTCCTTGTTCGGGCGGCGTTCAGCAGTCGACGTCGCCGTCCTTCTAGCCATCACCGATCCACTTTTCATTTTCAATTTGTTTTGTCTTTGTCTTACACACCTGGTTTCAATCCCCCAATTCATTATTTAACCCTCTGTTCCCCCTCTGTTCCCCCATGTTCGTTTGTCAGTAATTGTTTACTGCATTGCCGTCCGTATTTGTGGCCTTGTATTTCTACAATGTGTATTGTGATATATTTGAGTAAAATTGCTTTCATTACCCATATCTGCTCTCCTGCGCCTGACTCAACTCAACAGTTACACACAGACGCATTACAATGTCCATCACCCATTTATTATGAAATGTCACACATTTCAGGGTACAGTATGTATTAATTTGTGGACGTCCATCACCCATTTCGTATGAAATGTTACAAATTACGATTTGTATTATATTTCACAAATTGGTAAAACTTACAATATGTTACGGATTTGAATAAATTCTTACGTATTACGAATTTGAAAAACATACCATTTGTTATAAATTTGCAAAACGCATGATATGTAACTAGTTTGCAAAACCTACGGCATGTTAAGTATTCTAGCTAGGTGGTTAACGTTTGGGTTTGGGCCAGGTGTTCAGGTTAGGGTTAGGGGAAGGGTTAGCTAACATGCTAAGTAGTTGCAAAGTAACTAAAAATGAGTCAGTAGTTGAAACGTTGCTAATTAGCTAAAATGCTAAAGTTCTCCATGATGAGATTCAAACTCGCAAAACTTTGGGTTGCGAGACATTCACCTTATACGCCCACCTATCCACCCTGACCAATCACCCTACTTTCGTTTTTACTTTAAGAAACCATCTATCTGTTGTATGTAACCATACCAACTGTACATACTAAATGGAGAACCTCGGATTTAGAGTCAGAATAATATGAAAGGCCTTGAGACCAGTCTGGTCTACTGGACAAAACAAATAAAAAAGGAGAGATGGGGAAAAAAAGTTACCTGACAATGTTTAAAGACTTAACAAGGTTAAAAGACTCACAATGTTTAAAGACTCACCGAGGTTAAAAGACTCACAATGTTTAAAGACTCACCGAGGTTAAAAGACTCACAATGTTTAAAGACTCAACAAGGTTAAAAGACTCACAATGTTTAAAGACTCACCGAGGTTAAAAGACTCACCGAGGTATAACGACTCACCGAGGTTAAAAGACTCACCGAGGTTAAAAGACTCTCTGAGGTATAAAGACTCACTGAGGTTGAAAGAGTCACCGAAGTATAAAGACTCACCGAGGTTTAAAGACTCACCGAGGTATAAAGACTCACGAGGTTAAAAGACTCACCGAGGTTAAAAGACTCGCCGAGGTTAAAAGACTCGCCGAGGTTAAAAGACTCGCCGAGGTTAAAAGACTCACCAAAGTTTGGTCAGTAGAAGAAAATGGAGAGGGGAAAAAACTATAAAAGATGTAAAGGAAGGTGTTGAAAAAATAGAGGGAGTAAATTAGGGGAAAAGAGAGAGAGAGTGAAACAGAGAAAAAGAGAGTATAATGTTGTGAAATAGAGTGATAAAAGGAGGATAGGATAAGGATAGGATAAGAGAGAGAGAGAGACGTAAGTCATGTTAACCAGAGAATAATTTGAGACGATTAATATTGCTTCTTCCCAGACTATACCACAGCGCTTCATTAGGTGGCATATAAATGGCATATATTATTAGGTAACATGCCATTATAACTCTCCTCTCCCGAGCCCCATGGCAGAAATCATACACACACAGAACAGTGGATTGAGATAAAACACACACACAGTGTCCACATTTAGAGCGTTAACAAAACTATGGACTTCTTAGTAATGTTCTGCCGTTTGTATTTTTCACATAAGGGTGAGAGATAGAGGACAGGACCGCTATAAGAAGTCAAACCAATTCTGACCGTGTGATTGTATATGGAATGCCTAGCTCGCAGTCAGGAGGAGGTAGCCACAATTTCCTGACAAGTCTTGGTTCATCACATATCCCTACTATATAATGACGTGACCTTATCAAATAGATAGACAGGTATGATTCAAATGTCAACAAATTAATTAAATTAATGATATAATGATTATCACAGAAGAGAGCGTTTGTAAGCGATCATAATGTGTCACAGTGTGTGTATTACAAGGTTATATACAGTGCATTCGGAAAGTATTCAGACCCTTTGACTTTTTCAACTTTCAATTTTGAAACATTACAGCCTTAATCTAAAATTGATTAAATAGATATTTTCCCACATCAATCTACACACTATACTCCATAATGACAAAGCAAAAACAGATTTAGAAAATTTTGCAAATGCATAAAAAAGAAAAGTGGAAAAATCACATTTACATAAGTATTCAGACTCTTTACTCAGTACTTTGTTGAAGCACCTTTGGCAGCGATTACAGCCGAGTCTTCCTGGGTATGATGCTACAAGCTTGACACAACTGTATTTGGGGAGTTTCTCTCATTCTTCTCTGCAGTTCCTCTCAAGCTCTTTCTTTGGGCTGTTCATCTTTAACTCGATCCTGTCTAGTCTCCCAGTCCCTGCCGCTGAAAAACATCAACACAGCATGATGCTGCCACCACACTTCACTGTAGGGATGGTGCCAGGTTTCCTCCAGATGGGACGCTTGGCATTCAGGCCGAAGAGTTCAATCTTGGTTTCATCAGACCAGAGAATCGTGTTTCTCCCAGGTAGGCTGCCATGTGCCTTTTAATGAGGAGTGGCTTCCATCTGGCCACTCTACCATAAAGGCCTGATTGGTGAAGTGCTGTAGAGATGGTTGTCCTTCTGGAAGGTTCTCCCATTTACACTGAGGAACTCTGGAGCTCTGTCAGAGTGACCATCGGGTTCTTGGTCACCTCCCTGACAAAGCCCCTTCTCCCCCGATTGCACAGTTTGGCCGTGTGGCCAGCTCTAGGAAGATTCTTGGTGGTTCCAAGATTCTTCCATTTAAGAATGATGGAGGCCACTGTGTTCTTGGGGACCTTCAATGCTGCAGACACAATCCTGTCCTTTGACCACATGACCGCATGGCTTGGTTTTTGCTCTGACATCCGGAGCCAAACTGTGGAACCTTATAAACACAGGTGTGTGCCTTTCCAAATTATGTCCAATCATTTGAATTTACCACAGGTGGACTCCAATCAAGTGGTAGAAACATCTCAAGGATGATCAATGGAAACAAGATGCACCTGAGCTCAACTTCGAGTCTCATAGCAAAGGGTCTGAATACTTATGTTTTTGCTTTGTCATTATGGTGTATTGTGTGTAGATTGATGAGTGAAAAAATTATGTAAACAATTTTAGAATAAGGCTGTATGTCACGCCTTGGTCTTAGTATTTTGTGTTTTCTTTATCTATTTGGACAGGCCAGGGTGTGACATGGGCTATTGTGGTGTGTTTTTTGTCTTGGGGTTTTGTGGGGTGACTAATTAGTCTATGGCTGCCTGAGGCGGTTCTCAATCGGAGTCAGGTGATTTATCGTTGTCTCTGATTGGGAACCATATTTAGGCAGCCATATTCTGTGAGTGTTTTCGTGGGTGATTGTTCCTATCTCTGTGTTAGTGTTCACCAGATAGGCTGTAATAGGTTTCGCGTTTTGTTTATTGTTTTTGTTATTAAGTTATTTCATGTATCGTCTATTCTTTATTAAAGAACATGAGTAACCACAATGCTGCATTTTGGTCCGCTTCTCCTTCAACAGACGAACGCCGTTACACTGTAACGTAACAAAATGTGAAAATGGTCAAGGGGTCTGAACACTTTCCGAATGCACTGTAGCTAGCTAATGTATTTTGAATTGAATTCACCAGCCTCTTTTTCTGCGATCTGAACCAATGAGGAGGACAACAATGCATGGCGAGCTGGCAATTAATTATGAGCTGGTTGTCATCATTATTCTGTGGAGTGGAGAGCTCAGAGACCAGAGAGTCAGTGGCAACAGAGAAGTCAGTCTGATGTCGGGGACAGCAAGGGGCCGGTGAGACACCTTTAACAGAGAGTGAACTGTACCTCCGGAGGAGTTGCTCATCTCCCCATTGACCCCCTCCTCCCTCTGCTCCATATCGTTCCTCTTGAACGTCACTCCATCTGTTGGAGGCTTTAACAATAGAAAACGTTCAACTACGGCTGTTATATTTCATTCTTGTTCGTTTAGCTTTTTCAAGCGCTTTGAGATGATTTATTTTACGAAAAGCACTACAGAGATTAATTAATAATAATAATTATTATTATTATTATTACCAGTACTACAAAACAGTTATTACAGATATAGTGTATTAAAGTAATGGTTATGGTGTGAAGAGTCTAAGGGGGAGGAGTAACCTATGGAATTGTTTTAAGACGGTTATAGACCGGGAGTATTTTGATATTTGATTTTGAATTTGTGCACCCCTGTAGGTATAAACGAAATATACTGAACAAAAACATAAACGCAACAGATGTTTGTCCTATGTTTCATGAGCTGAAATAAAATGATACGATAATTTCTCTCAAATTTTGTGCACAAATTTGTTTACATTCCTGCTTGTGAGGATTTCTCCTTTGTCAAGATAATCCATCCACCTGACAGGTGTGGCATATCAAGAAGCTGATTAAACAGCATGATCATTACACAGGTGCACCTTGTGCTGGGGACAATAAAAGGCCAATCTAAAATGTGCAGTTTTGTCACACAACACAATGCCACAGGTGTCTCAAGTTTTAAGGGAGCGTGCAATTGTCATGCTGACTGCAGGAATGTCCACCTGAGCTGTTGCCAGATAATTTAATAATTTCTCTTCCAACGTCATTTTAGAGAACTTGGTAGTAAGTCCAACTGGCATCATAACCGCAGACCACGTGTAACCATGCCAGCCCTGGACCTCCACATCCGGCTTCCTCACCTGCGGAATCGTCTGAGATCAGCCACCTGGACAGCTGATGAAACTGTGTGTTTGCAGAAGTGAATGATTTCTACACAAACTGTCAGAAACTGTCTTAGGGAAGCTCATTTGATTTTTAAAAATACAGTATTACTTTACTTGCATAAAAAAAGTGGATGAAAAGGTGGTTACTGACAGAGAAAATGTATTGTAACTACTGGCTATGCTACTGGCTATGCTACTGGCTATGCTATACTGGCTATGTGATACTGGCTATGCTACTGGCTATGCTACTGGCTATGTGACACTGGCAATGTGATACTGGCTATGCTACTGGCTATGCTACTGGCTATGCTATACTGGCTATGTGATACTGGCTATGCTACTGGCTATGCTACTGGCTATGCAGGAATATTTCAAAAAGGTTCTAAAGCTGAAAAGGAACCAGCCAAGTTCACCTGAAGAGGAAAGTTCATAAGGTAAGTACCATGCAAGGTATGTTCACGCCTATTACGAACAAAGTGCCATGTCGATGCCACAGAACCAATGCTCATTTTGATTGTAGAGATTCACCTCTCGCTCTCAACCTCTCTCAACCTCTCTCCACCCCTCTCTCTCTCTACCTCTCTCTACTTCTCTCCCTCTCTCTCCACCCCTCTCAATTCAATTCAATTCAAGGGCTTTATTGGCATGGGATACATGTGTTAACATTGCCAAAGCAAGTGAGGTAGACAACATACAAAGTGAATATATAAGGTGAAAAAACAGTAAAGACATTACAAATGTCATATTATATATATATATATATATATATATATATATATATATATATATATATATATATATATATATATATATATATATATATATATACAGTGTTTTAACTATGTACAGATGGTTAAAGGACACAAGATAAAATAAATAAATATGCATAAATATGGGTTGTATTTAAAATGGTGTTTGTTCTTCACTGGTTGCCCTTTTCTCATGGCAACAGGTCACAAATCTTGCTGCTGTGATGGCACACTGGAATTTCACCCAGTAGATATGGGAGTTTTTCAAAATTGGATTTGTTTTCGAATTCTTTGTGGATCTGTGTAATCTGAGGGAAATATGTCTCTCTAATATGGTCATACATTGGGCAGGAGGTTAGGAAGTGCAGCTCAGTTTCCACTTCATTTTGTGGGCAGTGAGCACATAGCCTGTCTTCTCTGAGAGCCATGTCTGCCTACGGCGGCCTTTCTCAATAGCAAGGCTATGCTCACTGAGTCTGTACATAGTCAAAGCTTTCCTTAATTTTGGGTCAGTCACAGTGGTCAGGTATTCTGCCGCTGTGTACTCTCTGTGTAGGGCCAAATAGTATTCTAGTTTGCTCTGTTTTTTTGTTAATTCTTTCCAATGTGTTAAGTAATTATCTTTTTTGTTTTCTCATGATGTGGTTGGGTCTAATTGTGCTGTTGTCCTGGGGCTCTGTATGGTGTGTTTGTGTTTGTGAACAGAGCCCCAGGACCAGCTTGCTTAGGGGACTCTTCTCCAGGTTCATCTCTCTGTAGGTGATGGCTTTGTTATGGAAGGTTTGTGAATCGCTTCCTTTTAGGTGGTTGTAGAATTTAACGGCTCTTTTCTGGATTTTGATAATTAGATGGTATCGGCCTAATTCTGCTCTGCATGCATTATTTGGTGTTTTACGTTGTACACAGAGGATATTGTTGCAGAATTCTGCGTGCAGAGTCTCAATTTGGTGTTTGTCCCATTTTGTGAAGGCTTGGTTGGTGAGCGGACCCCAGACCTCACAACCATAAAGGGCAATGGGCTCTATGACTGATTCAAGTATTTTTAGCCAAATCCTAATTGGTATGTTGAAATTTATGTTTCTTTTGATGGCATAGAATGCCCTTCTTGCCTTGTCTCTCAGATCGTTCACAGCTTTGTGGAAGTTACCTGTGGCGCTGATGTTTAGGCCAAGGTATGTATAGTTTTTTGTGTGCTCTAGGGCAACAGTGTCTAGATGGAATTTGTATTTGTGGTCCTGGTGACTGGACCTTTTTTGGAACACCATTATTTTGGTCTTACTGAGATTTACTGTCAGGGCCCAGGTCTGACAGAATCTGTGCATAAGATCTAGGTGCTGCTGTAGGCCCTCCTTGGTTGGTGACAGAAGCACCAGATCATCATCAAACAGCAGACATTTGACTTCGGATTCTAGCAGGGGAGGCCGGGTGCTGCAGACTTTTCTAGTGCCCGCGCCAATTCGTTGATATATATGTTGAAGAGGGTGGGGCTTAAGCTGCATCCCTGTCTCTCTCTCTCTCTCTCTCTCTCTCTCTCTCTCTCTCTCTCTCTCTCTCTCTCTCTACCTCTCTCGCTCTCTCTCTCTCTCTCTCTCTCTCTCTCTCTCTCTCTCTCTCTCTCTCTCTACCTCTCTCTACTTCTCTCTACCTCTCTCCCTCTCTCTCTCCACCCCTCTCTCTCTCTACCTCTCTCTACCTCTCTCTCTCTCTCTCTCTCTCTCTCTCTCTCTCTCTCTCTCTCTCTCTCTCTCTCTCTCTCTCTCTCTCTACCTCTCTCTCTACCTCTCTCTACCTCTCTCCTCTCTCTCTCCACCCCTCTCTCTCTCTACCTCTCTCTAAACCTAACCTCACTGCTAAACCTAAAGCCTAACCTGAAATTAAGACCAAGAAGCTGATTTTTGTTTTGGCCCATCTAGCAAAAACCCTTCAGCTCTGCCTCCAGGGCAAGACCCATGACAATAAACATTAAACTGCCATGCATTTTCTTGGTAACATTTGAAAGGAAAAAACTTACAAGTTTGTGGAAATGTGAAAGGAATGTAGGAGAATATAACACATTAGATCTGGTAAAGACAATAAAAAAAATACAACAACATTTATTTTTTTGCACCATCATCTTTGAAATACAAGAGAAAGGCCATAATGAGTTATTCCATCCCAGGCACAATTTACATATTGAGCACTAAAAAATTCTGAAAATCACCTTGTATGATTTTTAAGTAATTAATTTTCATTTTATTGCATGACATAAGTATTTGATTCATCAGAAAAGCATAACTTAATATTGGGACAGAAACCTTTGTTTGCAATTACAGAGATCATACGTTTCCTGTAGTTCTTGATCAGGTTTGCACACGCTTCAGCAGGGATTTTGGCCCACTCCTCCATACAGACCTTTTCCAGATTTCAGATTTCAAGTGGGGCTGTCGCTGGACAATACGGACTTTCAGCTCCCTCCAAAGATTTTCTATTGGGTTCAGGTCTGGAGACTGGCTAGGCCACTCCAGGACCTTGAGATGCTTCTACGGAGCCACTACTTAGTTGCCCTGGCCGTGTGTTTTGACGCGTTGTCATGCTGGAAGACCCAGCCACGACCCATCTTCAATGCTCTTACTGAGGGAAGGAGGTTGTTGGCCACGATCTCGCGATACATGGCCCCATCCATCCTCCCTCAATACGGTGCAGTCGTCCTGTCCCCTTTGCAGAAAAGCATCCCCAAAGAATGATTTTTCCACCTCCATGCTTCACGGTTGGGATGGTGTTCTTGGGGTTGTACTCATCCTTCTTCTTCCTCCAAACACGGCGAGTGGAGTTTAGACCAAAAGCTCTATTTTTGTCTTATCAGACCACATGACCTTCTCCCATTCCTCCTCTGGATCATCCAGATGGTCATTGGCAAACTTCAGACGGGCCTGGACATGCGCTGGCTTGAGCAGGGGGACCTTGTTGCGCTGCAGGATTTTAATCCATGACAGCGTAGTGTGTTACTAATGGTTTTCTTTGAGACTGTGGTCCCAGCTCTCTTCAGGTCATTGACCAGGTCCTGCCATGTAGTTCTGGGCTGATCCCTTACCTTCCTCATGATCATTGATGCCCCTCGAGGTGAGATCTTGCATGGAGCCCCAGACCGAGGGTGATTGACCGTTATATTGAACTTCAATTCCATTTTCTAATAATTGCGCCAACAGTTGTTGCCTTCTCACCAAGCTGCTTGCCTATTGTCCTGTAGCCCATCCCAACCTTGCGCAGGTCTACAATTTTATCCCTGATGTCCTTACACAGCTCTCTGGTCTTAGCCATTGTGGAGAGGTTGGAGTCTGTTTGATCGAGTGTGTGGACAGGTGTCTTTTTTACAGGTAACGAGTTCAAACAGGTGCAGTTAATACAGGTATTGAGTGGAGAACAGGAGGGATTCTTAAAGAAAAACTAAAAGGTCTGTGAGAGCCGGAATTCTTACTGGTTGGGAGGTGATCAAATACTTATGTCATGCAATAAAATGCAAATGAATTACTTAAAAATCATACAATGTGATTTTCTGGATTTTAG
This sequence comes from Oncorhynchus keta, assembly GCF_023373465.1. Taxonomy (NCBI): domain Eukaryota; kingdom Metazoa; phylum Chordata; class Actinopteri; order Salmoniformes; family Salmonidae; genus Oncorhynchus; species Oncorhynchus keta. The sequence goes on along the minus strand of NW_026287076.1, from coordinate 9,783 downwards.
TCTCTCAGAGTTGAAGTGTACCTATGATAAAAATTACAGACCTCTGCATGCTTTGTAAGTAGGAAAACCTGCAAAATTGTCAATGTATCAAATACATGTTCTCCCCACTGTATGTCTATGTCCTGGGTAATGTTCTCGTTTTAGAAACGTTAGCTCAACCGTCCCACAGGGGACCCACCAATCCTGAAGAAGGTTTACAAGAACACAAACTGCAAAGTGTTTCCTTTGAAATGGTACCAATACTATGCATATCCTTGCTTCAGGGCCTGAGCTACAAGAAGTTAGATTTGGGTATGTCTTTAGGCGAAAATTGAAAAAAAGGGTCAGATCCTTAAGAGGTTTTAAGCAATGCTCTGTGGAGTGTATGTCTTAAAGTGGTCCTATTGACAGATACTCCAATCTTCGCTGTGGAGCTTTGCAGCTCCTTCGGGGTTAACTTTGGTTACTATGATGCCTCTGATTAATGCCCTCCTTGCCTGGTCTGTGAGATTTGCTGGGTGGCCCTCTCTTGAAAGGTTTGTTGTGATGCCATATTCTTTACATTTTTTAATACTGGATTTAATGCTCTGTGGGATGTTCAAAGTTTTTTTTTATAACCCAACCCTGATCTGTACATCTCCACAAAGTTGTCCCTGACCGGTTTTGCGAGCTCCTTGGTCTTCATGGTGTCGCTTGCTTGGTGGTGCCCCTTTCTTAGTGGTGTTTCAGACTCCGGTGGCCTTTCAGAACAGGTGTATATATACTGAGATCATGTGACATATCATGTGACATTTAGATTGCACACAGGTGGACTTTGTTTCATGAATTCTGTGACTTGTGAAGGTAATTGGTTGCACCAGATCTTATTTAGGGGCGTCATAGTAAAGGGGATGAAAACATATCCTCCCGCCAACCTTCTGTTTTTCATTTTTTTTTTTTTATTTTAAACATGTATTTTTTTTCATTTCACTTCAACAATTTGGACTATTTTGTGTACGTCCATTACATGAAATCTAAATAAATATCAATTTAAATTACAGGTTGTAATGCAACAAAATAGGACAAACGCCAAAGGGGCTGAATACTTTTGAAAGGCACTGTCAACAGTTCATCAAATGACAGGCTATTTGTATTTACCCCATTTTGTACTTTACTGCTACTTGCTGTTTATTATCAATGCATAGTCACTTTACCCCTAACTACATGTACATATTACCTCCATTACCGCCATTACCTGTTTATTATCTATGCATAGTCACTTTACCCCTAACTACATGTACATATTACCTCCATTACCTCCATTACCTGTTTATTATCTATGCATAGTCACTTTACCCCTACCTACATGTACATATTACCTCCATTTTCTCCATTACCTGTTTATTATCTATGCATAGTCACTTTACCCCTACCTACATGTACATATTACCTCCATTACCTGTTTATTATCTATGCATAGTCACTTTACCCCTACGTACATGTACATATTACCTCCATTACCTGTTTATTATCTATACATAGTCACTTTACCCCTACCTACATGTACATATTACCTCCATTACCTGATTATTATCTATGCATAGTCACTTTACCCCTACCTACATGTACATATTACCTCCATTACCTCCATTACCTGTTTATTATCTATGCATAGTCACTTTACCCCTACCTACATGTACATATTACCTCCATTACCTGTTTATTATCTATGCATAGTCACTTTACCCCTACCTACATGTACATATTACCTCAATTACCTCGATTAACCTGTTTATTATCTATGCATAGTCACTTTACCCCTACCTACATGTACATATTACCTCCATTACCTGTTTATTATCTATACATAGTCACTTTACCCCTACCTACATGTACATATTACCTCCATTACCTGTTTATTATCTATGCATAGTCACTTTACCCCTACCTACATGTACATATTACCTCCATTACCTGTTTATTATCTATACATAGTCACTTTACCCCTACCTACATGTACATATTACCTCCATTACCTCCATTACCTGTTTATTATCTATGCATAGTCACTTTACCTCTACCTACATGTACATATTATCTCCATTACCTGTTTATTATCTATGCATAGTCACTTTACCCCTACCTACATGTACATATTACCTCAATTACCTCGACTAACCTGTTTATTATCTATGCATAGTCACTTTACCCCTACCTACATGTACATATTACCTCCATTACCTGTTTATTATCTATACATAGTCACTTTACCCCTGCCTACATGTACATATTACCTCCATTACCTGTTTATTATCTATGCATAGTCACTTTACCCCTACCTACATGTACATATTACCTCCATTACCTGTTTATTATCTATGCATAGTCACTTTACCTCTACCTACATGTACATATTACCTCCATTACCTCCATTACCTGTTTATTATCAACGCATAGTCACTTTACCCCTAACTACATGTACATATTACCTCCATTACCTACATTACCTGTTTATTATCTATACATAGTCACTTTACCCCTACCTACATGTACATATTACCTCCATGACCTGTTTATTATCTATGCATAGTCACTTTACCCCTACCTACATGTACATATTATCTCCATTACCTCCATTACCTGTTTATTATCTATGCATAGTCACTTTACCCCTACCTACATGTACATATTACCTCCATTACCAGTTGATTATCTATGCATAGTCACTTTACCCCTACCTACATGTACATATTACCTCCATTGCCTCCATTACCTGTTTATTATCTATGCATAGTCACTTTACCCCTACCTACATGTACATATTACCTCCATTACCTCCATTACCTGTTTATTATCTATGCATAGTCACTTTTACCCCTACCTACATGTACATATTATCTCCATTACCTGTTTATTATCTATGCATAGTCACTTTACCCCTACCTACATGTACATATTACCTCCATTACCTCCATTACCTGTTTATGATCTATGCATAGTCACTTTACCCCTACCTACATGTACATATTACCTCCATTACCTCCATTACCAGTTTATTATCTATGCATAGTCACTTTACCCCTACCTACATGTACATATTACCTCCATTACCTCCATTACCTGTTTATTATCTATGCATAGTCACTTTACCCCTACCTACATGTACATATTACCTCCATTACCTCCATTACCTGTTTATTATCTATGCATAGTCACTTTACCCCTACCTACATGTACATATTACCTCCATTACCTCCATTACCTGTTTATTATCTATGCATAGTCACTTTACCCTACCTACATGTACATATTACCTCCATTACCTCCATTACCAGTTGATTATCTATGCATAGTCACTTTACCCCTACCTACATGTACATATTACCTCCATTACCTCCATTACCTGTTTATTATCTATGCATAGTCACTTTACCCCTACCTACATGTACATATTACCTCCATTACCTCCATTACCAGTTTATTATCTATGCATAGTCACTTTACCCCTACCTACATGTACATATTATCTCCATTACCTGTTTATTATCTATGCATAGTCACTTTACCCCTACCTACATGTACATATTACCTCCATTACCTCCATTACCTGTTTATTATCTATGCATAGTCACTTTACCCCTACCTACATGTACATATTACCTCCATTACCTCCATTACCAGTTTATTATCTATGCATAGTCACTTTACCCCTACCTACATGTACATATTACCTCCATTACCTCCATTACCAGTTTATTATCTATGCATAGTCACTTTACCCCTACCTACATGTACATATTACCTCCATTACCTGTTTATTATCTATGCATAGTCACTTTACCCCTACCTACATGTACATATTACCTCCATGACCTGTTTATTATCTATGTATAGTCACTTTACCCCTACCTACATGTACATATTACCTCCATTACCTGTTTATTATCTATGCATAGTCACTTTACCCCTACCTACATGTACATATTACCTCCATTACCTGTTTATTATCTATGCATAGTCACTTTACCTCTACCTACATGTACATATTACCTCCATTACCTGTTTATTATCTATGCATAGTCACTTTACCCCTAACCTACATGTACATATTACCTCCATTACCTGTTTATTATCTATGCTTAGTCACTTTACCCCTAACCTACATGTACATGTTACCTCCATTACCTGTTTATTATCTATGCATAGTCACTTTACCCCTAACCTACATGTACATATTACCTCCATTACCTGTTTATTATCTATGCTTAGTCACTTTACCCCTAACCTACATGTACATGTTACCTCCATTACCTGTTTATTATCTATGCATAGTCACTTTACCCCTACCTACATGTACATATTACCTCCATTACCTGTTTATTATCTATACATAGTCACTTTACCCCAACCTACATGTACATATTACCTCAATTACCTCGACTAACCTGTTTATTATCTATGCATAGTCACTTTACCCCCTACCTACATGTACATATTACCTCCATTACCTGTTTATTATCTATGCATAGTCACTTTACCTCTACCTACATGTACATATTACCTCCATTACCTGTTTATTATCTATGCATAGTCACTTTACCCCTAACCTACATGTACATATTACCTCCATTACCTGTTTATTATCTATGCTTAGTCACTTTACCCCTAACCTACATGTACATGTTACCTCCATTACCTGTTTATTATCTATGCATAGTCACTTTACCCCTAACCTACATGTACATATTACCTCCATTACCTGTTTATTATCTATGCTTAGTCACTTTACCCCTAACCTACATGTACATGTTACCTCCATTACCTGTTTATTATCAATGCATAGTCACTTTACCCCTACCTACATGTACATATTACCTCCATTACCTGTTTATTATCTATGCATAGTCACTTTACCTCTACCTACATGTACATATTACCTCCATTACCTGTTTATTATCTATGCATAGTCACTTTACCCCTACCTACATGTACATATTACCTCCATTACCTGTTTATTATCTATGCATAGTCACTTTACCCCTACCTACATGTACATATTACCTCAATTACCTCGACTAACCGGTTCCCCTGCACATTGACCCGGCACCGGTAACCCATGTGTATAACCTCCACTAACCTGTACCCCTGCACATTGACCCGGTACCGGTAACCCATGTGTATAACCTCCACTAACCTGTACCCCTGCACATTGACCCGGTACCGGTAACCCATGTGTATAACCTCCACTAACCTGTACCCCTGCACATTGACCCGGTACCGGTAACCCATGTGTATAACCTCCACTAACCTGTACCCCTGCACATTGACCCGGTACCGGTAACCCATGTGTATAACCTCCACTAACCTGTACCCCTGCACATTGACCCGGTACCGGTAACCCATGTGTATAACCTCCACTAACCTGTACCCCTGCACATTGACCCGGTACCGGTAACCCATGTGTATAACCTCCACTAACCTGTACCCTGCACATTGACCCAGTACCGGTAACCCATGTGTATAGCCTCCACTAACCTGTACCCTGCACATTGACCCGGTACCGGTAACCCATGTGTATAACCTCCACTAACCTGTACCCCTGCACATTGACCCGCTAACCTGTGCAACTTCCGGGTTGGAGCGAGCGGTCGCATCGCACTTTCGCTCCGCAGGTAGTATAACTTTTTCATTACATTTCATTAAATTTCATTATAGTACAACGGTTGATTTGTCTAATCTTAGCAATTTCTTCTTAGCTAGCTACATAGCCGTCCTTGTATCAGAGATAATTGCATAATTATCGTATTTCGTCGCCCTAACGTAGCCTTCACTGCTATTCGCCCAGCAGCTAGCAAACGCTAGCAAACGCCACAGATTAGCAGCACTGTAGTACTATTACACTCAACTGAACGACTTGATTAGTTTAGTGTTAGCTAGCTACATAGCTGTCTTTGTATCCAAGATAATTGTGTAGTTTAGAGTGAGTAGTCTTGGAGTGATTATCTTAATTTACCGAGGTTAGCTAGCCAGCTATTTGTCGTCCTTAACGTAGGAGACTCTGCGAGCTAGCTAACAGCTAACAGCTAGCCAACGTCTACTGAACTGAACTCAACAACCCGGTCGCACTCACAGGTAGTATCACATTTTCATTTCATTTCATTACAGTGCAACGGTTTGATTTGTTTGATCGTAGCTAGCTACATAGCTAGCTACATAGCCGTCTTTGTATCAAAGATAATTGTGTAGTCTAGAGCGATTTTCAGGATAGCTAGCCAGCTATTGTCGTTCTTTTAACGCAACGTAACGTAAACAACACTGCTAGCTAGCCAGCTAGCCCCGAATAGCAGCACTGCAGAAACTATTACACTCAACGGAACGACTTGATTAGTGTAGTGTCAACAACGCAGCTACTGCCAGCTAGCCTACTTCAGCAGTACTGTATCATTTTAATCATTTTAGTCAATAAGATTCTTGCTACGTAAGCTTAACTTTCTGAACATTCGAGACGTGTAGTCCATTTGTCATTCCAATCTCCTTTGCATTAGCATAGCCTCTTCTGTAGCCTGTCAACTATGTGTCTGTCTATCCCTGTTCTCTCCTCTCTGCACAGACCATACAAACGCTCCACACCGCGTGGCCGCCCGCGGCCACCCTAATCTGGTGGTCCCAGCGCGCACGACCCACGTGGAGTTCCAGGTCTCCGGTAGCCTCTGGAACTGCCGATCTGCGGCCAACAAGGCAGAGTTCATCTCAGCCTATGCCTCCCTCCAGTCCCTCGACTTCTTGGCACTGACGGAAACATGGATCACCACAGACAACACTGCTACTCCTACTGCTCTCTCTTCGTCCGCCCACGTGTTCTCGCACACCCCGAGAGCTTCTGGTCAGCGGGGTGGTGGCACCGGGATCCTCATCTCTCCCAAGTGGTCATTCTCTTTTCTCCCTCACCCATCTGTCTATCGCCTCCTTTGAATTCCATGCTGTCACAGTTACCAGCCCTTTCAAGCTTAACATCCTTATCATTTATCGCCCTCCAGGTTCCCTCGGAGAGTTCATCAATGAGCTTGATACCTTGATAAGCTCCTTTCCTGAGGACGGCTCACCTCTCACAGTGCTGGGCGACTTTAACCTCCCCACGCCTACCTTGACTCATTCCTCTCTGCCTCCTTCTTTCCACTCCTCTCCTTTGACCTCATCCTCTCACCTTCCCCCCCAACTCACAAGGCAGGCAATACGCCGACCTCATCTTTACTAGATGCTGTTCTTCCACTAACCTCATTGCAACTCCTCCAAGTCTCCGACCACTACCTTGTATCCTTTTCCCTCTCGCTCTCATCCAACACTTCCCACACTGCCCCTACTGGATGGTATCGCGCCGTCCCAACCTTCGCTCTCTCTCCCCCGCTACTCTCTCCTCTTCCATCCTATCATCTCTTCCCTCTGCTCAAACCTTCTCCAACCTATCTCCTGATTCTGCCTCCTCAACCCTCCTCTCCTCCCTTTCTGCATCCTTTGACTCTCTATGTCCCCTATCTTCCAGGCCGGCTCGGTCCTCCCGCTCCGTGGCTCGACGACTCATTGCGAGCTCACAGAACAGGGCTCCGGGCAGCCGAGCGGAAATGGAGGAAAACTCGCCTCCCTGCGGACCTGGCATCCTTTCACTCCCTCCCTCTCTACATTTTCCTCCTCTGTCTCTGCTGCTAAAGCCACTTTCTACCACTCTAAATTCCAAGCATCTGCCTCTAACCCTAGGAAGCTCTTTGCCACCTTCTCCTCCCTCCTGAATCCTCCCCCCTCCTCCCTCTCTGCAGATGACTTCGTCAACTATTTTGAAAAGAAGGTCGACGACATCCGATCCTCGTTTGCTAAGTCAAACGACACCGCTGGTTCTGCTCACACTGCCCTACCCTGTGCTCTGACCTCTTTCTCCCTCTCTCTCCAGATGAAATTTCGCGTCTTGTGACGGCCGGCCGCCCAACAACCTGCCCGCTTGACCCTATCCCCTCCTCTCTTCTCCAGACCATTTCCGGAGACCTTCTCCCTACCTCACCTCGCTCATCAACTCATCCCTGACCGCTGGCTACGTCCCTTCCGTCTTCAAGAGAGCGAGAGTTGCACCCCTTCTGAAAAAACCTACACTCGATCCCTCCGATGTCAACAACTACAGACCAGTATCCCTTCTTTCTTTTCTCTCCAAAACTCTTGAACGTGCCGTCCTGGCCAGCTCTCCCGCTATCTCTCTCAGAATGACCTTTCTTGATCCAAATCAGTCAGGTTTCAAGACTAGTCATTCAACTGAGACTGCTCTTCTCTGTATCACGGAGGCGCTCCGCACTGCTAAAGCTAACTCTCTCTCCTCTGCTCTCATCCTTCTAGACCTATCGGCTGCCTTCGATACTGTGAACCATCAGATCCTCCTCTCCACCCTCTCCGAGTTGGGCATCTCTCCGGCGCGCCCACGCTTGGATTGCGTCCTACCTGACAGGTCGCTCCTACCAGGTGGCGTGGCGAGAATCTGTCTCCTCACCACGCTCTCTCACCACTGGTGTCCCCCAGGGCTCTGTTCTAGGCCCTCTCCTATTCCAAGGAATACCTAGGATAGGGTAAGTAATCCTTCTCACCCCCCTTCTCCCCCCAACAAGATTTAGATGCAAGTGGCTGTTCCACTGGTTGTCATAAGGTGTATGCACCAATTTGTAAGTCGCTCTGGATAAGAGCGTCTGCTAAATGACTTAAATGTTAAATGTTAAATGTTATTCTCGCTATACACCAAGTCACTTGGCTCTGTCATAACCTCACATGGTCTCTCCTATCATTGCTATGCAGACGACACACAATTAATCTTCTCCTTTCCCCCTTATGATGACCAGGTGGCGAATCGCATCTCTGCATGTCTGGCAGACATATCAGTGTGGATGACGGATCACCACCTCAAGCTGAACTCCCGGCAAGACGGAGCTGCTCTTCCTCCCGGGGAAGGACTGCCCGTTCCATGATCTCGCCATCACGGTTGACAACTCCATTGTGTCCTCCTCCCAGAGCGCTAAGAACCTTGGCGTGATCCTGGACAACACCCTGTCGTTCTCAACTAACATCAAGGCGGTGGCCCGTTCCTGTAGGTTCATGCTCTACAACATCCGCAGAGTACGACCCTGCCTCACACAGGAAGCGGCGCAGGTCCTAATCCAGGCATTTGTCATCTCCCGTCTGGATTACTGCAACTCGCTGTTGGCTGGGCTCCTGCCTGTGCCATTAAACCCCTACAACTCATCCAGAACGCCGCAGCCCGTCTGGTGTTCAACCTTCCAAGTTCTCTCACGTCACCCCGCTCCTCCGCTCTCTCCACTGGCTTCCAGTTGAAGCTCGCATCCGTTACAAGACCATGGTGCTTGCCTACGGAGCTGTGAGGGGAACGGCACCTCAGTACCTCCAGGCTCTGTTCAGGCCCTACACCCAAACAAGGGCACTGCGTTCATCCACCTCTGGCCTGCTCGCCTCCCTACCACTGTGGAAGTTCAGTTCCCGCTCAGCCCAGTCAAAACTGTTCGCTGCTCTGGCTCCCCAATGGTGGAACACACTCCCTCACAACGCCAGGACAGCGGAGTCAATCACCACCTTCTGGAGACACCTGAAACCCCACTCTTTAAGGAATACCTAGGATAGGATAAAGTAATCCTTCTCACCCCCTTAAAAGATTTAGATGCACTATTGTAAAGTGGCTGTTCCACTGGATGTCATAAGGTGAATGCACCAATTTGTAAGTCGCTCTGGATAAGAGCGTCTGCTAAATGACTTAAATGTAAAAATGTAAAAATTAACAGGTGT
>NW_026287075.1:0-54781 GCF_023373465.1 Oncorhynchus keta | reverse complement strand
TCCACATTGCCTCTGTACCGCACACCCTGTATATAGCCTACATTGACTCGGTACCGTAACACCCTGTATATAGCCTACATTGACTCGGTATCATAACACCCTGTACATAGCCTCCACATTGACTCTGTACCGGCCGGTACCCCTGTATATAGCCTCCACATTGACTCTTGTACTGGTACTTCTGTATATAGCCTCCACATTGACTCTGTACCGTAACACCCTGTATATAGCCTCCACATTGACTCTGTACCGTAACACCCTGTATATAGCCTCCACATAGACTCTGTACCGTAACACCCTGTATATAGCCTCCACATTGACTCTGTACCGGTACCTCTGCATATAGCTCCACATTGACTTCTGTACCGTAACACCCTGTATATAGCCTCCACATTGACTCTGTACCGTAACACCCTGTATATAACCTCCACATCGACTCGGTACCCCCTGTATATAGCCTCCACATTGACTCTGTACCGGTACCCCTGTATATAGCCCACATTGGACTCTGTACCGGTACCCCTGTATATAGCCTCCACACTGGACTCTGTACCGGTACCCTGTATATAGCCTCCACACTGGACTCTGTACCGGTACCCCTGTATATAGCCTCCACATTGCCTCTGTACCGTAATACCCTGTATATAGCCTCCACATTGACTCGGTACCGTAACACCCTGTATATAGCCTCCACATTGACTCGGTACCATAACAACACCTGTACATAGCCTCCCACATTGACTCGGCACCGTAACACCCTGTATAGCCTCCACATTGACTCTGTACCGTAACACCCTGTATATAGCCTCCACATTGACTCTGTACCGGTACCCCTGTATATAGCCTCCACATTGACTCTGTACCGTAACACCTGTATATAGCCTCCACATTGACTCTGTACCGTAACACCCTGTATATAACCTCCACATCGACTGGTACCGTAACACCCTGTATATAGCCTCCACATGACTCGGTACCGTAACACCCTGTATATAGCCTCCACATTGACTGTACCGTAACACCCTGTATATAGCCTCCACATTGACTCTGTACCGTAACACCCTGTATATAGCCTCCACATTGACTCTGTACCGTAACACCCTGTATATAGCCTCCACATTGACTCTGTACCGTAATACCTGTATATAGCCTTCACATTGACTCTGTACCGGTACCCCTGTATATATAGCCTCCACACTGACTCTGTACCGTACCCCTGTATATAGCCTCCACATTGCCTCTGTACCGTAATACCCTGTATATAGCCTCCACATTGACTCGGTACCGTAACACCCTGTATATAGCCTCCACATTGACTCGGTACCATAACACCCTGTACATAGCCTCCACATTGACTCGGTACCGTAACACCCTGTATATAGCCTCCACATTGACTCTGTACCGTAACACCCTGTATATAGCCTCCACATTGACTCTGTACCGGTACCCCCTGTATATAGCCTCCACATTGACTCTGTACCGTAACACCCTGTATATAGCCTCCACATTGACTCTGTACCGTAACACCCTGTATATAACCTCCACATCGACTCGGTACCGTAACACCCTGTATATAGCCTCCACATTGACTCGGTACCGTAACACCCTGTATATAGCCTCCACATTGACTCTGTACCGTAACACCCTGTATATAGCCTCCACATTGACTCTGTACCGTAACACCCTGTATATAGCCTCCACATTGACTCTGTACCGTAACACCCTGTATATAGCCTCCACATCGACTCTGTACCGTAACACCCTGTATATAGCCTCCACATTGACTCTGTACCGTAACACCCTGTATATAGCCTCCACATTGACTCTGTACCGTAACACCCTGTATATAGCCTCCACATTGACTCTGTACCGTAACACCCTGTATATAGCCTCCACACAGAAGGACACATACATGGTCCTTCTGTAGCTCAGTTGGTAGAGCATGGCGCTTGTAACGCCAGGGTAGTGGGTTCGATTCCCGGGACCACCCATACGTAGAATGTATGCACACATGACTGTAAGTCGCTTTGGATAAAAGCGTCTGCTAAATGGCATATATTATTATTATTATTATTATCTTCCCTCAATTGGAGTAAAGGAATCAACAATAACACTCAGGCTTCTACCTTCAGATTACACATCTTACAATCAATTTACAATAGTTATACAGGATTTAGTTTGTTTTTAGTCCTTCCTCTATTTCTGATGTTTGATTTCTATTTGTAACTGTGCTATTTCACAAATGTTCCTATATACATTTTCCAAATCCCCGTATGTTTTACATTGGTTATCTTGTTATTAGTCCCACCCTTCAGCTCCATTCAACCCCTCCCAATTCAATTCAATTCAAGGGCTTTATTGACATGGGAAACATGTGTTAAACATTGCCAAAAGTGAGGTAGCAATATATGAAGTGAAATAAACAATAAAAATTAACAGTAGATACACATACAGAAGTGAAATAAACAATAAAAATTAACAGTAGACATCACACACATACAGAAGTTTACAAACAACATAAAGACATTACAAATGTCATATTATATATATGTATATATATATACAGTGTTTTAACAATGTACAAATGGTAAAGGACACAAGATAAAATAAATAAGCATAGATATGGGTTGTATTTACAATGGTGCGTGTTCTTCACTGGGTTGCCCTTTTCTCGTGGCAACAGGTCACAAATCTTGCTGCTGTGATGGCACACTGTGGAATTTCACCCAGTAGATATGGGAGTTTTTCAAAATTGGATTTGTTTTCGAATTCTTTGTGGATCTGTGTAATCTGGGGGAAATATGTCTCTCTAATATGGTCATACATTGGGCAGGCGGTTAGGAAGTGCAGCTCAGTTTCCACCTCATTTTGTGGGCAGTGAGCACATAGCCTGTCTTCTCTTGAGAGCCATGTCTGCCTACGGCGGCCTTTCTCAATAGCAAGGCTATGCTCGCTGAGTCTGTACATAGTCAAAGCTTTCCTTAATTTTGGGTCAGTCACAGTGGTCAGGTATTCTGCCGCTGTGTACTCTCTGTGTAGGGCCAAATAGCATTCTAGTTTGCTCTGTTTTTTTGTTAATTCTTTCCAATGTGTCAAGTAATTATCTTTTGTTTTCTCATGATTTGGTTGGGTCTAATTGTGCTGCTGTCCTGGGACTCTGTAGGGTGTGTTTGTGAACAGAGCCCCAGGACCAGCTTGCTTAAGGGACTCTTCTCCAGGTTCATCTCTGTAGGTGATGGCTTTGTTGTGGAAGGTTTGGGAATCGCTTCCTTTTTAGGTGGTTATAGAATTTAACAGCTCTTTTCTGGATTTTGATAATTAGTGGGTATCGGCCTAATTCTGCTCTGCATGCATTATTTGGTGTTCTACGTTGTACACGGAGGATATTTTTGCAGAATTCTGCGTGCAGAGTCTCAATTTGGTGTTTGTCCCATTTTGTGAAGTCTTGGTTGGTGAGCGGACCCAGACCTCACAACCATAAAGGGCAATGGGCTCTATGACTGATTCAAGTATTTTTAGCCAAATCCTAATGGTATGTTGAAATTTGTTCCTTTTGATGGCATAGAATGCCCTTCTTGCCTTGTCTCTCAGATCGTTCACAGCTTTGTGGAAGTTACCTGTGGCGCTGATGTTTAGGCCAAGGTATGTATAGTTTTTGTGTGCTCTAGGGCAACAGTGTCTAGATGGAATTTGTATTTGTGGTCCTGGTGACTGGACCTTTTTGGAACACCATTATTTTGGTCTTACTGAGATTTACTGTCAGGGCCCAGGTCTGACAGAATCTGTGCATAAGATCTAGGTGCTGCTGTAGGCCCTCCTTGGTTGGTGACAGAAGTACCAGATCATCAGCAAACAGTAGACATTTGGCATCTATCTCTCAACACCATCAAGTCCCTTCAGCTCCATTCAACCCCTCCCATCTATCTCTCAACACCATCCAGTCCCACCCTTCAGCTCCATTCAACCCCATCCAGTCCCACCCTTCAGCTCCCCTCAACCCTCCCATCTATCTCTCAACACCATCCAGTCCCACCCTTCAGCTCCATTCAACCCCTCCCATCTATCTCTCAACACCATCCAGTCCCACCCTTCAGCTCCCCTCAACCCCTCCCATCTATCTCTCAACACCATCCAGTCCTACAGCTCCATATTATATTTATTTATTTAAATATAAATATATATAAATAAATAAATATAAATAAATAAATATAATTATATAATATAAATAAATAAATATATATCCTCAGCCTTTGCCACCTTCTATAGGAATTGAACGACTGCATAGGGCTACGTTTTGGATGACTGGCTGCAAATGTTTATTGAATTGTTTTATTTCTGCCTTTTCTATTCCAGACATTCTGAAATTCACTAAAGCATCCCATGTATGTAACTTTAGTCTTTCACTTTTCAATTAATCTTATATATATATATATAATAATTATTTTTTTTACACAAAAGAAATATGGTGGAATAGAAGTGATGCAGACATTGATGGAAGCAACAAAAAGCTGATCCACCCTTTAAAAAAAAAAAAAAAAGATACTTTGTCACAACTGATTGGCTCAAATGCATTAAGGAATGAAATCCGACAAATTAACAAGGCACACCTGTTCATTGAAATGCATTCCAGGTGACTACCTCACGAAGCTGGTTGAGAGAATGCCAAGAGTATACAAAGCTGTCATCAAGGCAAAGGGTGGCGACATTGAAGAATCTCAAATATATTTAGATTTGTTTAACTTCTTTGGTTACTTCATGAGTTATTTCAAAGTTGTGACGTCTTCACTAATATTCTACAATGTAGAAAATAGTAAAATAAAGAAAAACCCTTGAATGAGAAGGTGTGTCCAAACTTTGACTGGTCCTGTATTTATATATTATAATATTGTTCAGAAATGACCAATTGGAGAGAAAAAAATGGTCTTTTGATTCTAAAATATCTATAGATTTGTTGTCTTCTAGATTCTCTAGTTGACCATTCTCTTTCTCCCGACTCACCAGAACCAGAGGTTGAACTGGCAGCAGCAGAACCAGCTCAACTACTTTCCAAACACAATGGCTGGGATTCAATCGGTAGAGTACTGCCTGACCATGCGTCTTTTAAAAGCAACCTTCCGCGTTTATGGTGATGGCATTACTGGTAAAGCGCTGCAGATGTCGGGTCAATTGGAAATTACCTTTAATGCATCTGCGACATGCGCAGAGTTTACTGTGAATGTGACCTCTGCAAACATCAGGGGAAATGTGTTTTTTTTAAAGGCCCATTTTGGTCTGTCCAGTGTGCTCTATAATGAGCCTTGATTGGTTGTGGCTCAACCATCCATAGAAACACTGATGTTAACTGTTGCAATGCCATGTTTCTATGACACTGTGTATTCAAATATTAATTATATGCATCCCTTGTACAGAATATGGGTCCATTATTGGATGGTGTAGTTCTGATACTATAACAATATTTCTTTCTTTAATAGAAGTTACTTTAAAAATGTCTTACTTCATCTCCACCCAATAATATGTTCTTCTAGAAATGTTAAAATGACCACATTAGTCATCCTTCTACAATAGTTTTTTTTTCAGCTCAAAGAAGTCACACAATTGGCTGTCAACACAAAAAGGGCTCTAGCCAATCTGGAGCGTGAAATTCAGAATAGTGCGATTTAAAATAAAAAATAATAAAACATTTTTTAAAGAGGTTCCCATTCGTGGAGACTTCATTCACAGTAAACTTTGCATCGTAAATTACCTTTAATTTTGCTATAGCGCTGTAAATCAGCACCAGTTCCAAGCATAAATATTTATGATCTCATTCGGCGTCTCAACTTACTGCCGAGAGTTAGAATAGTAAAGTACACCAGGTGCAAATTCTAAATTCAGCAGCTTCTCTTAAGTCAGTCACTCAATTAGCCACGTCAGCTAACAATGTTTAGATTGGTAGTTAAGTCTAGCCAGCTATTCTAAACTTGTGGTAATCATGGCCGATACTGTCTGGGCAGAGGCCCTGACCTTCAGATGGATACACATCGATTTTACTAGTCATTCTCACTCAGATATTTTAATATATTGCATGTCATTACAAATGTGTAGAATTGCAAAGATTAGCTTTAAAAAGTTCAAATCTTTCCACCACATGGCAACTTGTGAGAATTACAGGAGGGAGAGGAGAGGGGAGAGGGAGGGAGAGAGGAGGGAGGGGGAGGAGGGGAGAGGGAGAGGGAGAGGAGGGAGAGGGAGGGAGAGGGAGAGGAGGGAGAGGGAGAGGAGGGAGGGGAGAGGAGAGAGGAGGGAGAGGAGAGCTTGAGCTGAATTATATTTTCTTACAGCTGTTATAATAAATTCTCTTAACTTAAGAGAAATTTGTTTTCACCACTGACAAGTTGCACCTTGAGGTGGAGGTCCCCCCCCCAACCAAATCTCACTTAGGGCCCCCAAAAGGCTACAGGCCTGGATGAACTTCCACCGATACAGAATGGAGCCCAAAACTCTCCATTGTATCAGGCCGTTGTATGACAATTTGAGTGAATTGCATTGTATATCCTGTGTTCATTCTGGGCCTTAGGAAATAGTGTCCGTGTGGGAAATCTGTCTCGTCTACTACCTACTTAAAACTACACACCGTGTACTAGTTGTACTACATACTAAATTTACAACATTTAGTAAAAACGGATGTAGCAATTAACAAATAAAGGTGTCATCAAATGTGCAGTCGTGCTTGTTCCCTGCCATTCACTCACTCACTCACCAATTCACTCACCAATTCACTCACTCATCACCCATCAATTCACTCACTCATCAATTCACTCACTCACTCACTCACCTCACCAATTCACTCACTCACTCACCAATTCACTCACTCATCACCAATTCACTCACTCACTCAATTCACTCACTCACTCACTCATCAATTCACTCACTCACTCACTCATCAATTCACTCACTCACTCACTCACTCATTATCAGCTGCAGTCAAACACACACATGGGTGTGGACATTTTAAAAGTTTTTAAATCTTGCTCCATACAGCGATCCTGCTGGAAAAAGACTAAATGAGTGAGACATCCGGGCATTTCAAGTATACAGGATTTCCCGAAAAGTACCGTTCTTCCAAAAACATACAGGACTCAAGTACGGTACTGGGACTCAGCCAGTTAGACTGTTGCCTCTATAGGACCCATTACACTAGGCCTAAAAATGGCTATTGGGAAACGGTCTGTTTCTTGTTTACTTTATGAATTGGGTGGACCAACTATTTTTAGAATGTCACCTCTGCTTACCTTTGACAGCCGCCAACCTCAGAGCACCAACCGATTAGCAAAACGCTCTCATTCTCAGCGACTTCCAGTAGTGAGCGCCTACATTTATGATTTTTTTTCTCCTCTCTCCTCGTACCCACAACCCATTGCAAGCGCCATGCTTTACCAACTGAGCCACACGGGATCCTATGAGGAAAAAGATTCTTACATTTTTTTAATATGTATTTTTTGTTGAAAAGTTATGCTCACTAGACTATTTTAAGGGTGTGGGGGGATTGGTTTCTTAGCCTGGGTGTCAGTTTGTTTCTGATCTCATGATAATAGCGTAGGTAAAAGCACAAACAAATCTAGATCAGGCTAGCTGTTTCTTGTTCACCCTCTGAGTTCAGTTAGTACATCTATTTTTCTCAACTTCCCTTTACAGCCTCCAACCTCCTCAGAGCTCAACCCCCCCCCCCTCCACTTCCACAAAGCAGCACACCCATCCCCCACAGAACAGAGGGAAGAAAAAGGAGAGGGAGGCGAGCTGCAGTGTTGGAGCTGCAGTGTTGGAGCTGCAGTGTTGGCGGGAGCAGCATGAAAATGGTTTAATGTGAATGGATTAAAATGTACCATCTTTGTCGACTGACTGCTGGGCTGAAGAAAATAATAATTACCATTGAAATTGTAAACCATAAGACAGATATTTTTGGCATAATCAGATATTTAAATCAGAGGTTAAAAATAAAAGCCTTGAGGACATTGCAGCAAAATACTGGCAAAAGCATCTAGCAAACAGGACAAAAAATGTGACTGAAATATCTCCCCAAAATCTGTTTGGATTATTAGTGATTTTAAACTGACCAAATAACGCGGTCTCTCTGCTCTCCGGCCTGCCTAACGAACAAGATAAACCAATAGACCAAAGACGATCTCTCTCTCCGGCCTGCCTAACGAACAAGATAAACCAATAGACCAAAGACGATCTCTCTGCTCTCCGGCCTGCCTAACGAACAAGATAAACCAATAGACCAAAGACGATCTCTCTGCTCTCCGGCCTGCCTAACGAACAAGATAAACCAATAGACCAAAGACGATCTCTCTGCTCTCCGGCCTGCCTAACGAACAAGATAAACCAATAGACCAAAGACGATCTCTCTGCTCTCCGGCCTGCCTAACGAACAAGATAAACCAATAGACCAAAGACGATCTCTCTGCTCTCCGGCCTGCCTAACGAACAAGATACACCAATAGACCAAAGACGCCTCTGCTCTCCGGCCTGCCTAACGAACAAGATAAAACCAATAGACCAAAGACGATCTCTCTGCTCTCCGGCCTGCCTAACGAACAAGATACACCAATAGACCAAAGACGATCTCTCTGCTCTCCGGCCTGCCTAACGAACAAGATAAACCAATAGACCAAAGACGATCTCTCTGCTCTCCGGCCTGCCTAACGAACAAGATACACCAATAGACCAAAGACGATCTCTCTGCTCTCCGGCCTGCCTAACTAACAAGATACACCAATAGACCAAAGACGATCTCTCTGCTCTCCGGCCTGCCTAACGAACAAGATACACAATAGACCAAAGACGATCTCTCTGCTCTCCGGCCTGCCTAACGAACAAGATAAACCAATAGACCAAAGACGATCTCTCTGCTCTCCGGCCTGCCTAACGAACAAGATACACCAATAGACCAAAGACGATCTCTGCTCTCCGGCCTGCCTAACGAACAAGATAAACCAATAGACCAAAGACGATCTCTCTGCTCTCCGGCCTGCCTAACGAACAAGATACACCAATAGACCAAAGACGATCTCTCTGCTCTCCGGCCTGCCTAACGAACAAGATAAACCAAGAAACCAAAGACAATTATTAGACCCATGAAATCCACCATCTTGTTTTTAATGGCAGCATGACGTTTTCACAGTTGTAGGTACTCTATGTGCGGTGAGCTGGGAACAATGGAAGGACGAAAATAACCCAATAGGACATTAAAGGCAAAACCAGGACAGTCAGCTATAAAAAGGGTCTTTAAATGTCAAAACAAGTGCTCCAGTCAGCAAGTCACTGTAAAGGTCAGGCTACACTAGATATCAACATTGGACTTCAGCTAAAGGATTTTAGTGAGAATGTAAACCCATAGGCCTACAGTAGCCCCATTAAACATGATGCACCCAAATGACACCAGGGCACTACCTAGGGAACAGGAGCCCGGTCTAAAGTAGTGGCGCACTACCTAGGGAACAGGAGCTCCGGTCTAAAGTAGTGGCGCACTACCTACCTAGGAACAGGAGCCCGGTCTAAAGTAGTGGCGCACTACCTAGGAACAGGAGCCCGGTCTAAAGTAGTGGGGCACCACTACCTAGGGAACAGGAGCCCGGCCTAAAGTAGTGGCGCACTACCTAGGGAACAGGAGTTCCCGGCCTAAAGTAGTGGCGCACTACCTAGGGAACAGGAGCCCGGCCTAAAGTAGTGGCGCACTACCTAGGGAACAGGAGCCCGGCCACTAAAACAGTAGTGGCGCACTAAAGTAGTGGGGCCTAGGGAACAGGAGCCCGGCCTAAAGTAGTGGGAACAGGAGCCTCGCCTAAAGTAGTGGCGCGCACTACCTAGGAACAGGAGCCCGGCCTAAAGTAGTGGCGCACTACCTAGGAACAGGAGCCCGGCCTAAAAGTAGTGGCGCACTCCTAGGGAACAGGAGCCCGGCCTAAAGTAGTGGCGCACTAACAGGAGCCCGGCCCACAGGCGCACTAGGGAACAGGAGCCCGGCCTAAAGTAGTGGCGCACTACCTAGGGAACAGGAGCCCGGCCTCTAAAACAGGAGCCCGGGCTAGTAGGCGCACTACCTAGGGGAACAGGAGCCCGTCTAAAGTAGTGGCGCACTACCTAGGGAACAGGAGCCCGGCTCCAAAGTAGCGGCGCACTACCTAGGAACAGGAGCCCGGCCCAAAGTAGCGGCGCACTACCTAGGGAACAGGAGCCCGGCCCAAAGTAGCGGCGCACTACCTAGGGAACAGGAGCCCGGTCTAAAGTAGTGGCGCACTACCTAGGAACAGGAGCCCGGCTCCGTAGTGGTGCACTACCTAGGGAACAGGAGCCCGGTCTAAAGTAGTGCACTACCTAGGGAATAGGGCCCCGGTCCAAAGTAGTGCACTACATAGGAATAGAGCCCTCGGGTCTAAAGTAGTGCACTACCTAGGGAATAGGTCCTCGGTCTAAAGTAGTGCACTACCTAAGGAATAGGGCCCCAGTCTAAAGTAGTGCACTTACATAGGAATAGAGCCCCGGTCTAAAGTAGTGCACTACATAGGGAATAGGGGCCCGTTTGGGTCACACACACCACTGCTAAATGAGAAAATGGAGGATGGCCTGTAACCAAGCACATATCCTTGGCAGTTCCCTCTCAGTAAACACTGCCAATTTCCACCATTTGCCCCTCAAGGCCTTAACAGCCTATAGCTCCAGCCTGCCAGGGTCCAGTTCGCTTGGTTTCACCAGTTGTGTTAGACTGCTAAGTAGACCTAGATCAAAACCCAGAAGGCACGGATTTAGTTTTTGGGACAAAGCCTCCAGTTCATTGGTTCCATTGTACTGGGCTAACTAAATAAAACACAGTTCAGTTATTATAATTATTTGATATTTAACTCAAATGTATAGTCTGAAATAGCTACTTCTCACGAAGAGAAAGATTGCCGGTTAAGAAAATACTCTCAGCTTGACCTTTACCGTTAACAAACTTGTCACGCCTCGACCGTACCTCTGGGAGGTTGCCCACGACACTTGCCGCCCCCTGCCAAGCAGGGCAGTGGTAAACACTTGTCTGCTGAGACGTAATAACAGAGCACTGTTTTTGAAACAAACTGAAATGTCTAAGCATTTTCCTTACATTAGAGACTTGTTTTGAGTTTTACCTGAAATTGACACTGTAGCTTCAGGGAATCTCAGAACATAGCTTTGTTGCAATTAGATCTCTCTCCATGTAATGATTTGCAGGATATTGATAAAATGAGGCATGGTTTGTTTGGGCGTAGGCCCGAATGCAATCAAGCTACGGGCTATCGTTGGCAAACATCAGCGAACTAGCTAGTAAGTTCGGATGAGATATTTTGTTTATCTTGCTACCTAGCTCTGTATAACATAAACTGTACGATAAACATTACTGTTTTTATATATTTGTATAAGGGGTTAAAGTACATTTTTGTTATGCTGAAGTTACTTGAAGAAAATGTTATTAGCTAACATTAACCATCTAGCTGGTGTGCCACTTAAGCTAACTTAATGTATAGATTAAAAAAATAAACCATTTCAAAATGTCTGCATTGCGGTCCTTCTGTAGCTCAGTTGGTAGAGCATGGCGCTTATAACGCCAGGGTAGTGGGTTCGATTCCCGGGACCACCCATACGTAGAATGTATGCACACATGACTGTAAGTCGCTTTGGATAAAAGCGTCTGCTAAATGGCATATATTATTATATTACTGATGTAATTTTCAAGAGTGTAATATGGTAGATGCATGAAAAGTGCTTACTGGACTACTGTGATATTTACAGTACATTTAAGCTACGAAGCAAGAACGGCCACCTAAACCTTCTCTTGGACCGGAATATTCCATGTCATTTAAGCTACGGAGCAAGAACATCAACGAAACCTTATCTTGGACTGGAATATTCCATTTGCTAATGTATATATAGAGATGTTTATGTACATTTACATTCTGTCCCGATGCCCCGCTGGCCAATATTCAAATCTGAATAAGCTTAAAGTCAAATATTGGTCCAGACTACGCCACATCCGTGGGTATGTCTCATTCAAAAACCTCCCGGAAAATTAAATTAGTCCTTTAAGATATTTTATTAAACCATTTCTGAAAATTATCCCATAAGACTCCAAAAATCAACAAACTGCAAGAAATGGACATCTGTTAGGATACAAAATAAATAGTTAGTTGAGAACCTGCATAAATTGATCACTATCATGTGACCAGGGGACTCTAGACTTTATCCTAATGTATACCTTACGCAAAATGGCCATTCTGGGTCCTTCGCAAACATGTGGAGCCCTGCAAACTCAGGTAATGCCATTTTAAGTAACTAATTGTGTTTTTGCGTTGCATAAACTAGGCTTTATAAAGAGACAGCCGTGCTCACCTCGTGATTTTATTTCATACCGGTACAATGAAATCAAGATGAATAATAAGGGGTGAAAACACATGTTACAGCCTTACCAATCTGCTCTTATTAACTTCCCTGGTTGGTCCCTGGCTTGAACACAACCAGTCAGTAATATGTATGGTATTTTCAGCATATGGCAACAAATGATCCATTTAAAAAGGCCCGATTTTGGGCTACAACATGACGATTCAAGCAAAGAAAAAAAAAAAAAAACTCTTCACTTTCCCTTACAATAAACCTGACAAAAATCCTTCAACTTAACCAGTTCCTTAATTAAAATTAGACTGTAGTTTTGGCCTAAAATTTTTTGCAACTTCTGGGATGGTGAAATTGGCAACAAAAAACGATGCACCAATTAAATCCAGAGTTGAGGCGGGATGAAGAGGCAGCTAATCCAATCAGAACAGTGAATCGTATCATGTGGCCTATCAGAGAGCACCAACGACATGTTTGGCACAACAAAAACAAAAAAAAAACAGTAAGAGAGGTTAAACCAACATGAAGGGCGAGTCTCAAATTGGACCCTATTCCCTATACTAGTGTAAAGGGGAATATGGTGCTGTTTGGGACGTAGCCGATAACAGTCCCTGTGAAGTACCCTTGATTGACTGTGCCACTACAATACAACGTTGAAGAAGCGCATCAGAAACCAGTCAACTGAACTAATGAAAGATCACAAAACACTGTGGCAACTTCTACACAAAACCGGACAGATTTAGTTTACTATGCATTTTTCACCGATTACCAGTTAGCACCGATGGGCAGTTTGCACCCGATCTACGACAGAGTCAAAGTTAATATCGGTTTTCTTTTTTCAAAACGGATGACGTTGGGAAAGTTTGGCAAAATCAAGGTTTAAAAATTATAATACAAGAATAGGGTGGTTTCAAATTCTTTACTCAGAGAAAATAAAAATCTGTCACTACAAAAGGGTTAGGTTTACTGAAAAGAATAAGGCCATTTTAACTCTGCCCTGCAAATGGAATTGTTACAATTTAAGTGCTTACTTTCAGCAAACATTTTGAGGCTGTCGAAAGTTCAAACTCCCTAAAGAGGAAACACAAAAGTGGATTAAAGGGATAATGGCTCAGTAGGCCAACCACAGGAAGACCTACAAATCAAGCTGTAAAACAATAACCCTAAAAACAAGGTTGCCCATTTACAACAATTTCAGGGGACCAAAATTGTTTTAAAAATTGTCATGTAGACTGTACCTAAAAAAATTCTTGCAACAAACCACAAATGTATCCTTACAGTGTGCCGTGACACTGCTTACCAAGTCTATCAGTCCATCCTCAAGTGTACAAAACAGAAGTGTACAAAACAGAAGTGTACAAAACAGAAGTGTACAAAACAGAAGTGTACAAAACAGAAGCTGGTTAAAACAAAAATACAAATTTACATTCTGACCAGCAATGTCTATGCTTGAGTGTCTGAAATCAGCACCGTGTATGACTTCTGATCGACGTTAGGCCCTTCAGTCTTGTTGACGCGGTAGTCGTGACATCATACCACCCCTGTCTCTGCTCAAGGAATGTACTTTACTGTTGTCAGTCAGATGACGCCTTCCTGGTGTTTTTTCTCCTCTGGCTTCAACAGTAAAGAAAGACCTCTGTGGACTTCGCTAAGCCTCGTTGCAAAATGGACCCTAGGCTAGCTAGGCCCAAACCAAGAAGTTACTGGAGATATCGTTCACGCTGGTATTCAGCTAGAGTTTCATACAGCGGGCGTATCTGTATCACAGGGGACAGGTTCACCTGCAAGATCCTCTGGGCCTTCCTCCTCAGTTCCTCAACCGTGACGCAATCGTCCACTTTGATCACCTTCCACCTCAAACTGTTCTCGTCCAGCCGACACTCCTCCTGACGGTTCATCATCCACAGAGATTGGTCATCCGTCCAGGACCGTCTGTGGTTTGACACGTCAGTCTTGTAGTTGTAAACTCCTCGGCCGTTCTGATAGATCACGGGGCAGAATCTCCGACAAGGGCTCTGTTCCATTCGGACAGGAGTACCTTTGACCGACCATGGCCACAGCTTTAGGTGTTCTACCTGTGTTCGGCGACGGCAGTAACGGTATTCCTGAAAGTGTTGGAGGTTGAGAGTGAATCTGCATTCTCGCAGTGTGACCTCTCATTAAACCTGTAATGTTCGTTAGCTTCAGGTACTGCTGCTGCAGCTGGGCAGGATGTATAGTCAGAATCGGAGGTCTGGAAAAGACCGATCTCTTGTGAGATTCTGATGCACTTGCACTACTCCACGATGCGTAATTGTTACACTCCTTTTTTTTCTTTCTTTTCTTACTCTTCCGTCCCCTCTTCTTGCCTGCCCCTGGACCCTTGCTGGCTACGTCCATAGAGCACATGTCTTCCGGGAGGGTTTTCGCTGTACATGACCTGTAACCGTACACATCTTTGCTTCGTAGCACTTTGGGCTTATGGCCCTCTTCCTTAAGTCCTTGCAGAAAGGATACCAGTTCCTCGGTGTCTGAAAGATCTTTCGACATAGGGTTTAGGATCTGTAATGCCTCGAAAAGGACAGTCTGTCCCGCTGAGGCTATTCTGGACCAGGAGTTGACGGCCTTCTCCACAACCGGTTCTGTGTAATTCATGACATCTGCCTTCAGATGAAACCATTGAGAGCTCCTGAAGTCAGTCTTTCTCTTCACCCTGTTGAGAGAAAGAAGAAAGAAGTTTCCAACAAATAAAACAAGACAAATGTAAAAAAAATATATATAATAAAAACATTGCATGCTTAGTTACTGTTGTAACGGACGGTAAGGGTCCCCAATGGGATCAATTCTATGGGGGTGGGACTCTGATTTAGACCTCTAAATTCAGATGCATACGTTGCAGCAACGTGGACTGCATCTGCACAAACGTCTTGGCAATAAGCTTGGAGACGCTACATCACAAAAGTAAAAAAAAAGTAGGCTAAACATTAGCGGAGATGTCAATTTTGGTGGCTGCATTGTGTTCGCTTGTTAAGAGTGGTGCAGTAGCTAACTAGCTGTAAATAAGTGAATTGTTTCACCACACAGCCAAGTTAGCACTAAAATGTATTTACAGTTAGTTAGTTAGCAACCGCACTTACTCTTTGCAAGCTACCATAACATTTGTTTCAATTAGTGTGTTTTCAGAAATGAGGAAGTCTCGTATTATCCATTATATTTGGCTTGGTGAAGAACTGCCATGTTGCTTAACAGTTATTTTTGATAGAGAGTAGAGGACGACAGATTAATCGGAATGGCCGATTAGGGCCGATTTCAAGTTATAAAAATCCGAAATCTGTATTTTTGGACACTGATTTGGCCAATGGTTTTTTATTTACACCTTTATTTAACCAGGCAAGTCAGTTAAGAACAAACTCTTACTGTCGATGACGGTCTGGGAACGGTGGGTTAACTGCCTCGTTCAAGGTCAGAACGACAGATTTTCACCTTATCAGCTCGGGGGAACCAATCTAGCAACCTTACAGTTAACTAGTCCAACGCTATAACAACCTGCCTCTCGTTGCACTCCACGAGGAGACTGACTGCCTGTTACGCGAATGCAGTAAGCCAAGGTAAGTTGCTAGCTAGCATTAAACTTATCTTATAAAAAACAATCAATCATAATCACTACTTAACTACACATGGTTGATGATATTACTATTTTTAATCTAGTGTGTCCTGCATTGCATATAATCGATGCGGTGCGTATCGTTGCTCGATAGAGCAGTCTGACTGAGCGATGGTAGGCAGCAGCAGGCTCGTAAGCATTCATTGAAAGAGCACTTTCGTGCGTTTTACCAGCAGTGCGTCAAGCATTGAGCTGTTTATGACTTCAAGCCTATCAACTCCCGAGATGAGGCTGGTGTAACCAAAGTTAAATGGCTAGCTAGTTAGCGGGGTGCGCTAAGGGCGAGTGACGTTTGAAATGCTATGAGACATGAAGTGGTCGTTCCTTTGCTCTGCATGGGTAACGCTGCTTCGGGGTGGCTGTTGTCATTGTGTTCCTGGTTCGAGCCCAGGTAGGAGCGAGGAGAGGGACGGAAGCCATACTGTTACACTGGCAATACTAAAGTGCCTATAAGAACATCTAATAGTCAAAGGTATATGAAATACAAATGGTATAGAGATAGTCATATAATAACTACAACCTAAAACTTCTTACCTGGGAATATTGAAGACTCCTGTTAAAAGGTGTTATATTAATGCTGGTGGTTTCATTTGTTCTCACGTTCTGAGCAAGTAATTTAAATGTTAGCTTTCTTACATGGCACATATTGCACTTTACTTTCTTCTCCAACACTTTGTTTTTGCATTATTTAAACCAAATTGAACACGTTTCATTATTTATTTGAGGCTAAATTGGTTTTATTGATGTATTAAAATAAGTGTTCATTCAGTATTGTTGTAATTGTCGTTATTACAAATAAAATACTTTAAAATTATTATTATTTAAAAAAGAAAAATGTTTTTTATTTTTATTTATAAATCGGCCGATTAAATCGGTATCTGCTTTTTTTTGGTCCTCCAATAATCGGTTATGATTTTTCGGCATTGAAAAATCATAGTCGGTCAACCTCTAATAGAGAGGGGGCATTAAGTAGTCGATTGCCTGTCAGACCTTGGTCCCCCCTACCAGAGGGGGCGCTAATGTACTGATTCTCCACAAAGGACGTACAAAAATTATGTAGTTTCACAAATCAAAAATGGTTACGCTTTGTTGATTCTTGTGATTTACAGCGAAGCATGCAGTCACTTGATTCATATTGTATAGCCTTACACTTTGACCGACTGAAATCGGTAGGTGATAAGAGACATTGTGCGATTTCAGCATTACTGACAAGACATTTTACAACCAGAGCTGAGAAAGTTCTTTATTTAAATTGCGATAATCAATCAATCAGTGGAGGGACGCTCTTGGAAGCTTTGTTAGGGTTAGAGTTAGGGGTTAGGGGTAGGGGTTGGGGTTAGCTTTGACAAAGTGTTTCCACAAAAAATAATGAACTCGACATCTATCAATTTAAACTGCTCTAAGAAATATGCACCAGTGTTATACATCTGTTAAAGAAGTTAGCAAGGGCCTCCCGAGTGGCGCAGCGGTCTAAGGCACTGCATCGCAGGTGCTTGAGGCGTCACTACAGTCCCGGGTTCGATCCCAGGCTGTGTCACAACCGGCTGTGACCGGGAGTCCCATAAGGCAGCGCACAATTGGCCCGGCGTTGTCCGGGGTTAGGGGGCTTTACTTGGCTCATCGCGCTCTAGCGACTCCTTTGTTTTATTTAACTAGGCAAGTCAGTTAACTTCACTAGGTAGGTGGCAGGATTCAGAATTTTGGATGAAAAGCGTGCCCAAATTAAACTGCCTGCTACTCAGGCGCAGAAGATAAGATATGCATATAATTAGTAGATTTGGATAGAACACTCTAAAGTTTCCAAAACTGTTACAATAATGTCTGAGTATAAGAGAACTGATATGGCAGGCGAAAACCTGAGGAAAATCCAACCCGGAAGTACTATTATTTTGAAAGGCTGTTTTTCCATTGAAAGCCTATCCACCATACAAAGACGTAGGACCCAGTTCATGAGCTCTATGGCTTCCTCAGCATGTGACCAATCTCTAGGCATTGTTTCAGGCTTTTACTCTGAAAATAAGGGAGTTACAGGACATTCAATCAGTGGCGAGTGGAAATTTCCATTCATCAGCCATGCGTCTGATCGGGAACGCGCCTTTCTTGTTTCTCCTTTCTTATTGACGAGGCTTTTGTCCGGTTGAAATATGATTGATTATTTATGACAAAAACAACCAGAGGATTGATTTTAAACATTGTTTGGCATGTTTCTACTAACTTTTATTGTACTTTAAAACTTTTCCTCTGGAATTAGTGCACGCGCCTTCTGCATTCGCGATTACTGGATGGACAAAACACGCAAACAAAAGGAGGTTTTTGATCATAAAGAGGGACATTATCGAACAAAACAAACATTTATTGTCTAACATGGAGACCTAGGAGTGCCACCAGATGAAGATCAAATGTAAGTGATTAATTTTAATGCTATTTCTGACACCTATCCTTGAGAGAGGTGTCACAAATGGCTGTATGGGTTTCTGTGGCTAGGAGCTGACCTAACATAATCGCAAAGTGTGCTTTCACCGTAAAGCATTTTTGAATTCTGACTCAGCGGTTGCATTAATGAGAAGTTTATCTATAATTCCATGCTTAACACTTGAATCGTTTATCAATGTTTATGATGATTATTTCTGTAATTTGATGTGGCTCTCTGCACTTTCACCGGATGTTTGTTTGAGACATTTCTGACCATAACGCGCCAATGTAAACAGATTTTGGGATATAAATATGAACTTTATCGAAAAAAACATACATGTATTGTGTAACATGAAGTCCTATGAGCTATCTGATGAAGATCATCAAAGGTTAGTGATTAATTTTCTCTATTTGTGACTCCTCTCTTTGGCTGGAAAAAAATGGCTGTGTTTTTCTGTGACTAGGTACTGACCTAACAATCGTTGTGTGCTTTCACAGGAAAAGCCTTTTTGAAATCGGACACTGTGGTTGGATTTACAAGAAGTGTATCTTTAAAATGGTGGATAATACTTAAAGGAATTTTAATTATGTGGTTTCTGTTGTTTTGAATTTGGCGCCATGCAATTTCACTGGCTGTTGTCGAGGTGGGACGCTTGTGTCCCACTTGTACCAGAGAGGTTAAGAACAAATTCTTATTTTCAATGACGGCCTAGGAACAGAGGGGTTAACTGCCTTATTCAGGGACAGAACGACAGATTTTTACCTCGTCAGCTCAGGGATTTGAACTTGCAACCTCTCGGTTACTAGTCCAACGCTGCTGCCAGGTAGCCTAGTGGTGGTTGTGACTGTAAAAACACCTTCTACCCATGTGCTTTTCTCTGAGCAAAAATTCTGACATTGTATTTTTTGCTGATATGGGTGCGAACACATTCAAGCAGCATAATAAACTGGGATATTGTTGTAGAGTACACTGGTAAGTGTAAAATATTTGCCAAGGGCATACGTGACTCGTTTCAGGAAACTATGCGGATGTCGCGCTTGACTACTTCACAGGAGCGCCATTTGAGCGTACTTTTTGTATTGTTTTTCTAAATGCATTTTTTGTTGTTGCAGAAATGCCTTCTGGAACATGTGAATTTTCATGTGCCTTAATAACAAACGTGTATGCCATCTGTAAATACGAATACAATAGTTCAATTATGAGCCTAGTTGGTTGGTTAAGCATTGGAAAAAGCGAGAGCAACCTTCCCGCTAGCAATGGTTGGCTGAGATAATGAATGTGCTGGACATGCCCGACAGATGAGTTCGGATTGGCAGACCAATCCTGCTCCTGTGAAGTATTCATGCGCGACATGACTACGTATGAGCTGGTCAGTATGTGGTCAGTAATTAAAAAAAAATCCCTTTTCCTCCCCAATTTCGTGGTGTCTAATTGGTAGTTAATCTTGTCCCATCGCTGCAACTCTTGTAATGGACTTGGGAGGCGAAGGCAGAGAGCAGTGCGTCTTCCGAAACACAACCCAGCCAAGCTTCTTGACACAATGCCCGCTGCTTCAATGTGTCGGAGGAAACACTGTACACCTGGCGTCAGCGTGCATACGCGGGCCAATTGTGCGCCGCACCATGGGTCTCCCGGTCGTGGCAGAGCCTGGACTCGAACCAGGATCTCTAGTGGCACAGCTAGCACTGTGATGCAGTGTCTTAGACCACTGCGCCACTCGGGAGGCCCTGTGAAGTTAATCCTTTCGAACGTAGCTATTTTCAACTAAATCACGTAGTAGAAATGCACAAGTGTTGCTCTCCACTTTCTGGAGGACCGAGTTTTGAAATCAATAGAGCTAGGTGTGAAACTAAGGAGATGGAGAAAATTCTTTGCTTTGAAAAGACAACACATATATATATAAAATAGCTGTCTCCGGATAACATCTTCAAACTAAGGGCAACCACAGCATCCGTGACAGAGAGGGGAGAAGCGTTCATCCATGTATATGTGTAAGAGAGTCTAGTTAGAAATATGTAATATCTGAAAATGTAGCTAACTGTCAGAAAGTCATTTTCATTTCAAGTTAAAGTGTACTGTTAGCTAGCTAACATTAGCTGGCTGGCGAGCTAATGTTACGTGTATGACTGTGTTCGACTGTAGTAATATTATTCGTAATTCAGAGCCATTTGCATTGCTAGTTCAATCCTAATGTTAGCTAGCTAACATTGAACCTGGTTGGTTAGCTACCTACAGATGCATGCAAAGTAGTAACATGAGTTGGTATTATGGTTCATTGTTTAGCTGCTAGCTACATGTCTAAACAAAAGAATCCATTATGCAAGTAACCAGGTCAACAGAATGTTTGATGCCACTGCAACAACTGTCGACAGACGTATCTGGTAAATCTACTCTGATTTCAGAGCCCTCTCGCCTGAGTGTACCAGAGTGCAGAATAACTGATGAATTTACCAACGCTCAACAACCGTTGAATATGGCCGGTGTCAGTAAACGTTGGCAAAAAAGCGTAATTAAATTGTGGCCAGCAGCAGTCACCAACACTCTGGATAACATAAAAAACAGCCTAACCAGCTCAGCTAGGGCGAGTAAAATGGTCAGAGAGAACTGTTCTCTCATTTGTGTCTGGAAGTAGCTAGCAAGCTGGCCAACGTTAGCCAGTTAGGTTACAAGTTCATCATATTACTCCAGTGCTAGCCTCCCTACACTGGCTTCCTGTCAAAGCAAGGGCTGATTTCAAGGTTTTACTGCTAACCTACAAAGCATTATATGGGCTTGCTCCTACCTATCTCTCTGATTTGGTCCTGCCGTACATACCTACACGTACGCTACGGTCACAAGACGCAGGCCTCCTAATTGTCCCTATAATTTCTAAGCAAACAGCTGGAGGCAGGGCTTTCTCCTATAGAGCTCCATTTTTATGGAACGGTCTGCCTACCCATGTCAGAGACGCAAACTCGGTCTCAACCTTTAAGTCTTTACTGAAGACTCATCTCTTCAGTGGGTCATATGATTGAATGTAGTCTGGCCCAGGAGTGGGAAGGTGAACGGAAAGGCTCTGGAGCAACGAACCGCCCTTGCCGTCTCTGCCTGGCCGGTTCCCCTCTCTCCACTGGGATTCTCTGCCTCTAACCCTATTACAGGGGCTGAGTCACTGGCTTACTGGGGCTCTCTCATGCAGTCCCTGGGAGGGGTGAGTCACCTGAGTGGGTTGAGTCACTGATGTGATCATCCTGTCTGGGTTGTGCCGTGGCGGAGATCTTTGTGGGCTATACTCAGCCTCGTCTCAGGATGGTAAGTTGGTGGTTGAAGATATTCCTCTAGTGGTGTGGGGGCTGTGCTTTGACAAAGTGGGTGGGGTTATATCCTTCCTGTTTGGCCCTGTCCGGGGGTGTCCTCGGATGGGGTCACAGTGTCTCCTGACCCCTCCTGTCTCAGCCTCCAGTATTTATGCTGCAGTAGTTTATGTGTCGGGGGGCTAGGGTCAGTTTGTTATATCTGGAGTACTTCTCCTGTCCTATTCGGTGTCCTGTGTGAATCTAAGTGTGCATTCTCTAATTCTCTCCTTCTCTCTTTCTTTCTCTCGGAGGACCTGAGCCCTAGGACCATGCCCCAGGACTACCTGACATGATGACTCCTTGCTGTCCCCAGTCCACCTGGCCGTGCTGCTGCTCCAGTTTCAACTGTTCTGCCTTATTATTATTGGACCATGCTGGTCATTTATGAACATTTGAACATCTTGGCCTTGGTTCTGTTATAATCTCCACCCGGCACAGCCAGAAGAGGACTGGCCACCCCACAGCCTGGTTCCTCTCTAGGTTTCTTCCTAGGTTTGGCCTTTCTAGGGAGTTTTTCCTAGCCACCGTGCTTCTACACCTGCATTGCTTGCTGTTTGGGGTTTTAGGCTGGGTTTCTGTACAGCACTTTGAGATATCAGCTGATGTACGAAGGGCTAAAAAATAAATGCAGTCGGCGTGCCCCGTGACAGTCGAACAGTGAGAATTAGAAATGTTGTTGTATAACTAGGTAGTTTCCATGGAAAGTAAAGCCCAATTTATTACAAATGTAATTACGCAAGAATGCAATTAGCTTAATATAGTTGTGATCCTACGTGGCGAGTTACAATTTGTGGGGTGCACACTATAGCTACCCAGGATAGCCATTTTGTGTAGCTAACAAACTTTTGTACATCTCTCTGTTCCATACTTCAAGGTCAACTGTATCACGAATACTATTGTAAAGCACAATTTCTTCCTTTCCAGCAAAATCAATGACGAGACCTTCAGGCTGCCAGTCTCTGCATGATTGAAGGCGGGGCAATGGAGCTCTGCTGTTTTTTTCTCTCTCAAAATGGCAGACAGGGAAGGCGAAAGCTACTTGAGCAATAGTGAAAGGGGGTGGATATATGTTGTGTGGGGAAACAGACTTTTCACCCAATTTGTCCAACTTATCACCTCTAAAATGTAAATAAAACACTAATATTAAAGAATGTATATAATGTCTCATTTACATACCCATTTGAAGGTCCGTGTCTAACTTTAAAGGGTTTTTTCAGGATGGTGCTAAATTTCTCAGTTAACTGCGGCTGTCGCGGCTTTTGAGAGTCGTGATGGCTCGCAGTGATGACGCAAAGAAAATTAACAATTGATTTAATTAACTATTGATGAACTCACGAGTAATTAACTTTACACTCACCATTGATAATTTCTTGTCTTAAAAAAAAAATAAAAATCAGCGCCTGGTGGAAATTCTGTACGGCACAGAATGAGTTGCATAACACGTGACGTACAGCGTCAGAGCCCCCCTCCCAACTTTTCTCCAATACTATTGGTCCATTCAAATGTCACTTAACGCTGAATAGAAACTTAGTTGACACCGGTTTTTGATGCCAACACAGTTGCTACAGTCCCATTAGTTTTCATTGCAGCCTCGTTTGAATGTGTACGGAACGGAGTTAGCTAACATTAGTGGTGTGTGTAGTTTGTAGCATTTCACATATGTTTTAAGCCTAATTTAAAACACATTAGCCTACTGTTCTTAGAAGTAACAAGTCATCTATATTATAACTAACGAAAACTCACGTCCGTACAATTGCCCTTATTTTAGCACCCCAAAAACGTAATACTTCCAGATCAACTGTAATGTCAATACCATTGTAAAGCACAATTTCTCCCCTTTCCAAATGATATATTACCTAAACGCTGGCAATGAGACCCGTCGCGTCATTTTTTAAAAAAATGGTGGGTGGGGGGAAGCGAAACTATTGCGTGATAATGAGAAGGAGAGATGTCGTTTTTTCCCCCCACGCGATCTGTCCAACTTTATCACCTCTAAAATGTAAATAAAACACTATGAAGAGTTTATATAATGTGTCATAACATATCTATTTGATGGTTTGTTTTTAATCGGGGGCGGTGCTAAAGTGATCTTAGAAGTAAACAGCGGCTTTGAGAATGATGATTGCATGCAATGATGACGAAAAAATGACTAAGTACCCCCCTTTTTAAAGGATGATAGAAGTGCTACACCTGGTGGAGAGAGACTGTAAGACAGAAACATTTGCTTTATGCGCTGTACGTTACGACATGACACGTCAAGATGTAACGGAGGGTCAGTTCTCAACTTTTCTCCAATACTATAGAGCCATTACCATGTCGATCAACGCTTGAATAGAAACCTAGTTCACACCCCGATTTTGACGTCAACACAGTCGCTACAGTCCCATTCGTTTTCTTTGTAGCCTCATTTGAATGTTGCGGTTGCGCACATTTGTACGGAATGGGGTGAGTTTACATTAGTGACCTAAACACTGGTAGTGCCCCTTGTGGTAGGGAGGAACAAATTCAGAGAGCCAATCATTTTTTCTCAATTTTTTTTTTCACCCAAAATGTATTATTCTGAATTTCTCATGTCAGGTGCCTTTTCCTTCCTTCCTTGAGTGGGTATAAACATTTTTGTTTAGTCCCATATCAAAGCTATATAGTGTGGTTTTAGATTCAATTGAAATATGACCAAATAATCTTACTAAGAAAACAAAAGGGGATTACATTGAGTTAAAAAACAATGAAAATCACATTTATTTTCAAATAAAACCTCAGTAATACGACGTAAAATTCGACTTCACACAAAGCTAGCTAGCGTCTTCAACCGGGCCACTATACCACACTTCTCCCCAGTTAGCCAGCCACAGTTTGCTATGCTATGTATGGTGTTTCCTTACGCTTTCTCCGCGTTCAACGAGAAGTTGAAATGTTTTGAGGGAAATGTCATTAGTTGAAGCACGACAACGACCGTAGAAATACAAAACATCAACAAACAAAAAAAAAAGAAACAAAAAAAAAATGAAACCTTACCTTCCTACGGTCCTAAGCAAGCATCCGTCGGTGTAGTTACAACTGAAGTGTAGATTAAAATGGCTGCAACAACAGTGGTGCGAATTGACAGTCAGTTACAAGAGGCGGGGCTTTAGATGGGGGAAAATGAACCTGGATGGAATGAAAGCCCATATAAGGAAGTAGGGGCGTTTTGTGAACGTTCCATACAAACCGTTTTTTTTTTTTGAGTTCGGTTCGGTGCCCATTTAGTCTTGATTTGAATTCGATTCTAGTATAATTTTTTCCCTCCGCGTTTCCCTCCCTAACGAAGCCATCGGTTCACTCGCCCTCACGGATTTGAAAACGTTCCAAAGGCGCAATGGACGCCAGAAGAAAAAAAATATATTCGATTGCACTTGTTTCATTGGCTATGCGGATAAGTGGGCGCGCAAGAAAGGTTTTTAAGTACTTGCATCTTGAACATGTAGTATATTTGATGTTAAATATGTACACACATGATATATTCGGCAACTCTTGTTTCAATGTCATTTAATGGCAATTATGATATATGGATTTATTGGGGTAATCTTTACATCAAAGGGATATAAATAAGCTCACTAAGAGGCAAACATAGCAATGGATTTTCCATGTCCTGTAGGTTGAGGAAGTTATGCAATTCAGGGACAAGGTTTTTTATTTTATTATTGTTGTTGTTGACATAATAGATCTGTGAATATATTTGCCGTATTGCATACAATGTATATCTAATGATAACACATCACGAACGATATTTTCAGACTAATGAGGTGTGCATAGCTTGACGTTAGCATCTTTTATGGTTCTTTTTTTTTTTTATAGTGAATTTCACGTCATAAAGGCTCTGGCACATTGAAAGATGGAGTCCTGTACAATGCATATTCACACGAAAATGTATTGGCATAAACATTTTTTTTTTTTTTTTTTTTTTTACCAGTTCCATTTGAGGACAAAAATGCTGACAGTTGTGCCACACAGGTTACAAAAAAGCTGTGGAGACATACATCTTCAATGTTCGATCCAATGGCACTTTGGTTTATGAACTGATAATGCAGTGCCAGTCAAGAATTTGGATACACTTACTCATTCAAGGTTTTTTTCTTTATTTTTAAAATGTTCTACATTTTTATGATAATAGTGAAGACATCAACACTATGAAATAACACTTATGGAATCATGTAGTAACAAAAAAGTGTTAAATGAATCAAAATATATTTTATATTTCAGATTCTTCAAAGTCGCCACCCTTTGCCTTGATGACAGCTTTACACACTCTTGGCATTCTCTCAACCAGCTTCATGAGGTAGTCACCTGGAATGCATTTCAATTAACAGGTGTGCCTCGTTAAAAGTACATTTGTGGAATTTCTTTCCTTCTTAATGCGCTAATCAGTAGTGTTGTGACAAGGTAGGGGTGGTATACAGAAGATAGCCCTATTTGGTAAAAGACAAAGTCCATATTATGGCAAGAACAGCTCAAAAAAAAAGCAAAGAGAAACAACAGTCCATCATTCCGTTAGACGTGAGGGTCAGTCAATTCAGAAAATGTCAAGAACTTTGAAAGTTTCTTCAAATGCAGTCGCAAAAACCATCAATCGCTAAAAAATGAAACTGGCTCTCATGAGGACCACCACAGGAAAGGAAGAACCAGAGTTACCTCTGCTGCAGAGGATAAGTCCATTTGAGTTAACTGCATCTCAGAATGCAGCCCAAATTAAAGTAACAGACACATCTCAACATCAACTGTTCAGAGGAGACTGTGTAAATCAGGCCTTCGTGGTCAAATTGCTGCAAAGAAACCACTACTAAAGAACACCAATAATAAGAGGAGACTTGCTTGGGCAGAAACACGAGCAATGGACATTAGACCGGTGGAAATCTGTCCTTTGGTCTGATGAGTCCAAATTTGACATGACACGTGAAGCATGGAAGAGGAGGTGTGATGTGTGTGGGTGCTTTTCTGGTGACACTGTCAGTGATCTATTTAGAATTCGAGGCACACTTAACCAGCATGGCTACCACAGCATTATGCAGTGATACACCATCCCATCTGGTTTGCACTTAGTGGGACTATCATTAGTTTTTCAAAAGGACATTGACCCAACACACCTCCAGGCTGTCTAAGGGCTATTTGACCAAGATAGAGAGTGATGGAGTGCTGCATCACCTGACCTCAACCCAATTGAGATGGTTTGGGATGAGTTGGACCACAGAGTGAAGGAAAAGCAGCCAACAAGTACTCAACATATGTGGGAACTCCTTCAAGACTGTTGGAAAAGCATTCCAGGTGAAGCTGGTTGAGAGAATGCCAAGCGTGTGCAAAGCTGTCATCAAGGCAAAGGGTGGCTACTTTGAAGAATCTAAAATCTAAAATATATTTAGATTTGTTTGTTTAAAAAAAATGGTTACTACATGATTCCATATGAGTTATTTCATAGTTTTCTACATTGTAGAGAACAGTAAAAATAAAGAAAAACCCTTGAATGATGTAGGTGTGTCCAAACATTTGACTGGTACTGTACAAAACAATGATTGATTCAACAATTCAAGTTTTTAATTTTTTTATTATTATTATGCCAAATTCTTGTTAGCAACCAAATGTTATATACAGTACATGGGGCATACAAACAAGTCAGCAGATTTTGCTGTGCAGATATCTATCTATTTTGGTATTGTAGCTGGTTTCAGGTCACAGGTTCAGGAGTGGCTAAAAAGTCAAAACATTGTTCTAAAATTAAATCCTATATAAATAGCACTGTTGTCAACAACATTATATTACTTTTAGCACTAAACAATAGCATTTTTTTAAAAATCACAATTTGTTGATAATATACGATTAGAGAGATTCAAAATGTATGTAAGACATCACAGCACAGTTGAAAAATAAACGGCACATGGAAATCAGGAGAGAAGGTGATGTATGGAGATAGGTGGGATGGGTGTAATTAATCTGTAATTGTTATTCATCTGTAATTGTAATTCATCTGTAATTGTAATTAATCTGTAATTGTTATTCATCTGTAATTGTTATTCATCTGTAATTGTAATTCATCTGTAATTGTTATTCATCTGTAATTGTAATTCATCTGTAATTGTAATTCATCTGTAATTGTAATTCATCTGTAATTGTAATTCATCTGTAATTGTTATTCATCTGTAATTGTAATTCATCTGTAATTGTAATTCATCTGTAATTGTAATTCATCTGTAATTGTAATTCATCTGTAATTGTTATTCATCTGTAATTGTAATTCATCTGTAATTGTTATTCATCTGTAATTGTAATTCATCTGTAATTGTAATTCATCTGTAATTGTTATTCAATCTGTAATTGTTATTCATCTGTAATTGTAATTCATCTGTAATTGTTATTCATCTGTAATTGTAATTCATCTGTAATTGTTATTCATCTGTAATTGTAATTCATCTGTAATTGTAATTCATCTGTAATTGTAATTCATCTGTAATTGTTATTAATCTGTAATTGTTATTCATCTGTAATTGTTATTCATCTGTAACACGAATCAGTTGTTTTTTGATTGTTATTCATCTGTAATTGTAATTCATCTGTAATTAACATAACATTTTTTCAAAAGAGGGGAAAGAGGAAGCAGGAGTTGTTCATCCCTGTAATTGTGAATTCATCTGTAATTAGCCCTAGTGTTCCTGATTCCCTATATTCTGTAGATTAGTATTCCTGATTCATCTGTAATTGTTAACACGGTATTTCATCTGTAATTGTTATTCAATCTGTAATTGTTATTCATCTGTAATTGTTATTCATCTGTAATTGTTATTCATCTGTAATTGTTATTCATCTGTAATTGTTATTCATCTGTAATTGTTATTCATCTGTAATTGTTATTCAGATGAAGTCCCAGTGTTTAGATTGTATTCATCTGTAATTGTAATTCATCTGTACCCTGTTATGAATCTGTAATTGTAATTCATCTGTAATTGTTATATTCATCTGTAATTGTGATAGATGAACTAGTATTCATCTGTAATTGTAATATTGCAGATCTGTAATTGTAATTCATCTGTATAATTCCTGATCTTTAGATTTATTCATCTGTAATTGTTATTCAATCTGTAATTGTGATAGATTCATCTGTAATTGTAATTCATCTGTAATTGTTATTCATCTGTAATTGTTATTCATCTGTAATTGTTATGAATCTGTAATTGTAATTCATCTGGTATTAGAGATAATTGTAATTCATCTGTAATTGTTATGAATCTGTAATTGTAATTCATCTGTAATTGTAATTCTGTAATTGTAATTCATCTGTAGATTTATTCATCTGTAATTGTAATTCATCTGTAATTGTAATTCATCTGTAATTGTTAGTAATGAATAGACCCTAGTTGATAGATGAACATCTGTAATTGTTATGAATCTGTAATTGTAATTAATCTGTAATTGTAATTCATCTGTAATTGTAATTCATCTGTAATTGTAATTCATCTGTAATTGTAATTAATCTGTAATTGTAATTAATCTGTAATTATTCAGAGAGTTAGCCTGGTATTGTATAGCCCTAGTTTGGAGAGTGGGATTATCTGTATGGCTTTCACTAGGTGAACCCCTAGTATTTAGATAGACCTGATCTAAGAGGATAGGTGTGAATCCCTGTACGTAATTAGATGGGGTAATTGGAACCCTTCATGGAGGATGAGGCCGGTGCCCACGCGCAGGGTCTGGTAGAGAGCGTTAATCTCAGAGGGTGTCTGTCAGTACACTGTAATCAGTGTGTTTTGAGAGTTGTGGAGAGTGGGATGAACCATTACAGTATAGTGCTGAGATGTGACGTATGAACCCAATACACACGACAGTGGGTAGATACAAGCCCACTTGTTTCATGGGGTTCTCTAGACCCTCAATTAACATTTAACATTTTAGTATCAAAAAGAGGAGGAGAGGAAGTATTTAGTGAGGAGAGGAGGGAGTATTTAGAGAGGTTCATCTCAGGGAGTGAGGAGATGAGTACAAGGAACTCTAGAGGAGTGTGAGGGATGAACCCCTAGTTCCTGAAGCCCAGTTTAGATGAACCCCTATGTTCCATAGTGCTGAGCCCTGTATTTAGATACCCAGTATTTAGATGAACCCTGTATTAGAGGTGAATCCTAGTGTTCCTGACTGAACCCCTGTTTAGAGATGAACCCTAGTGTTCCCTGGATGATGAAGCCCTCAGATGAACCCCTGGTTTAACCCTAGTGTTCCTGATGAGAAGCCCTGTTTAGAGATTAACCCTATAGATGAACCCTAGTATTGGGTCCTGATGGAAGCCCTAGGAGAGAGATGAACCCCAGTGTTCCTGATTTAGATAGACTGAAGATGAACCCTGTTTAGAGATGAAGGATTCCTGAGCCCTGTTTAGAGATGAACCCTAGTATTAGATGGAAGCCCTGTTTAGGGTGAACCCTAGTGTTCCTGATGCTGAAGCCCTAGTTTTAGATGAACCTATTGATAGACCCTAGTATCTAGACCCTGGTCCCACAAGTGTAGATGATGCCCCTGTTTAGAGATGAACCCCTAGTGTTCCTGATGCAGAAGCCCTGTTTAGAGATGAACCTAGTGTCCCTGATGCTGAATCCCTGTTTGTGATGAACCCCAACCCTGTTCCCTAGTGATGCCCCTAGCCCTGTTTAGAAACCCTGGATTAACCCTAGTGATAGATGTTCCTGATGCTGAAGCCCTGTTTAGATGAACCCCAGTGTTCCTGATGCTGAAGCCCTGTTTAGAGATGAACCTAGTATTCCTGAAACCCTAGTTTAGATAGACCCTGGACCCTAGTGATAGATGAACCCTGGTTCCTAGGTAGACCCTGTTTAGATGGTGAACCCTAGTGTTCCTGATGCTGAAGCCCTAGTATTAGATGAACCCCAGTGTTCCTGATGCTGAAGCCCTGTTTTAGAGATGAACCCCAGTGTTCCTGATGCAGAAGACCCTGTTTAGAGATGTATTAGATAGAACCTAGTGTCCCTGATGCTGAATCCCTGTTTAGAGATGAACCCCAGTGTTCCTGATGCAGAAGCCCTGTTTAGAGATGAACCTAGTGTTCCTAGATGCAGAAGCCCTGTTTAGGATGAACCTAGTATTCCTGAAGCCCTGTTTAGAAATAGACCCCAGTGTTCTCTGATCTGATAG
Organism: Oncorhynchus keta; assembly: GCF_023373465.1. Lineage (NCBI taxonomy): Eukaryota > Metazoa > Chordata > Actinopteri > Salmoniformes > Salmonidae > Oncorhynchus > Oncorhynchus keta. Next base: position 23,844 of record NW_026287075.1, on the reverse strand, counting down.
ACCCTGTTAGAAGCCCTGTTTAGGATGAACCCTAGTGTTCCCTGATGCTGAAGCCCTGTTTAGAGATGAACCCCAGTGTTCCTGATGCAAGAAGAACCCTAGTATTAGAGAGATGAACCCTAGTGTTCCTGAACCCCTGCATGAAGCCCTGTTTAGAGATGAACCCTAGTGTTCCTGATGCTGAAGCCCTGTTTAGAAAATGAACCCCAGTGTTCCTGATGCAGAAGCCCTGTTTAGAGATGAACCCCAGTGTTCCTGATGCAGAAGCCCTGTTTAGAGATGAACCCTAGTGTTCCTGAAGCCCTGTTTAGAAATAGATGAACCCCAGTGTTCCTGATGAACCCTGGTATTTAGTGCAGAAGCCATGTTTAGAGATGAGGTACCCTGGTTTTGTGAACCCTGATGTTTCCTGATGAGAAGCCCTGAACCCTAGTGTTCCTGAAGCCCTGTTTAGAAATAGACCCCAGTGTTCCTGATTTAGAAGCCCTGTTTGAGATGAACCCTGTATTCCTGAAGCCCTGTTTAGAGACCCTGTTTGATGAAGCCCTGTTTATGAACCCCAGTGTTCCCCTGATGTAGAAGCCCTGTTTTGAGATGAACCCCTGTGTTCCTGGGTAGACCCTAGTATTAAGCCCTGTTTAGAGATGAACCCCAGTGTTCCTGATTTTAGGGCCTTCCTCTAACGCCTGGTGTAGAGGTCCTGGATGGAGGTCCTGGATGGCAGGAAGCTTGGCCTCCAGTGATGTACTGGGCTCGTTACTACCTCTGTAGTGCCTTGCGGTCGGAGGCTGAGCAGTTGCCATAACAGGCAGTGATGCAACCAGATGCTCTCGATGGTGCTGTAGAACCTATGAGGATCTGAGGACCCATGCCAAATCTTTTTCAGTCTCCTGAGGGGGAATAGGCTTTGTCGTGTCCTTTCACGACCGTCTTGGTGTGTTTGGACCATGTTAGTTTGTTGGTGATGTGGACGCCAAGGAACTTGAAGCTCTCAACCTGCTCCACTACAGCCCCGTCGATGAGAATGGGACGTGCTCGTCCTCCTTTCCTGTCCACAATCATCTCCTTAGTCTTGATCACGTTGAGGGATAGGTTGTTATTCTGGCACCACACGGGCAAGTCTCTGACCTCCTCCCTATATGCTGTCACCGTCGCTGATCAGGCCTGGGTTGTGTCATCGGCAAACTTAATGATGGTGTTGGAGTCGTGCCTGGCCGTGTAGTCATGAGTGAACAGGGAGTACGGGAGGGGACTGAGCACGTCCCTGAGGGGCCCCTGTGTTGAGGATCAGCGTGGCAGATGTGTTGTTACCTACCCTTACCACCTGGGGATGGCCCGTCAGGAAGTCCAGGATCCAGTTGCAGAAGGAGGTGTTGAGTCCCAGGGTCCTTAGCTTAGTGATGCGCTTTGAGGGCACCATGGTGTTGAATGCTGAGCTGTAGTCAATGAATACCATTCTCACATAGGTGTTCCATTTGTCCAGGTGTGAAAGGGGAAGTGTGGAGGGCAATAGAGATTGCATCATCCCCAGCTTACAATTGATCATTCATCCCCCCCTCCTCTCCCCTGTAACTATTCTCTAGGTGGTTGTTGTTAATGAGAACGTGTTCTCAATCAACTTACTTGGTAAAATAAGGGTTACATTTTAAAAAAGAGCCATACGTTATTCATTTTCAGAGGTCTAGAACTTACGGAATGATTTGTACAAGCTTCCTGCCATCCAGGACCTCTATACCAGGCGGTGTCAGAGGAAGACCCTAAAGACTCCACCACCCTAGTCATAGACTCTTCTCTCTGCTACCGCACGGCAAGCAGTACCGGAGCGCCAAGTCTAGGTCCAAGAGGCTTCTAAACAGCTTCTACCCCCAAGCCATAAGACTCCTGAACATCTAGTCAGTAGTTGTCGTCAGTAGTTGTTTGGTGAATTAGTTGTGTGGTCAGTAGTTGTGGTCATCAGGCTTCGAATTTCCCAGCGGCATCAGTGGCCTGTGGAATGTCTTTAATGGCTGTGCGAAGTAACTAGATATTGGCGGGAACTGGAGAATCCCAAACATGCTCAGTGAGTTTCATGGCTGCTGAGTATACAGGCCATGGAAGAACTGGGACATTTTCAGCTTCCAGGAATTGTGTTCAGATCCTTGCAACATGGATTATCATGCTGAAACATGAGGTGATGGCGGTGGATGAATGGCACGACAATCGGCCTCAGGATATCGTCACGGCATTCAAATTGCCATAGAAAAGCCTCCCGAGTGGCGCAGCGGTCTAAGACACTGCATCACAGTGCTGGAGGCATCATTATAGAACCCTGGTTCGATCCCAGGCTGTGTCGCAGCCGGCCGCACCCGGAGACCCATTAGGTGCACAATTGGTGGGTTTAGGGGAAGGTTTGGTCGGCCGGTCTGTTCTTGTCCTCTAGCGACTCCTTGACGCATGCACGCAAACTTTGGTCGCTAGCTGTATAGCGTGTTTCCTCTGACACATTGGTGTGGGTTAAGCGAGAATCAAGAAGCAGTGCGGCTAAGCAGGGTCGTGTTTCATCCTCTCGACCTTCGCCTCCCGTGTCCTTATGGGAGGCCGCTCCTACCAAGTGACATGGAGAGGATTTGTGTATGCACCATGCACTCCCTCTACTTGTGTCCCCCAGGGCGCAGTTCAAGGCCCTCTTCTCTTATAAACTAAGTTACTTGGCTCCATCATATCCTCCTCACATGTTCTCTCCTATCACTGCTATGCGGATGACACTCAACTACTTTTCTCCTTCCCCCTTCTGACACCCAAGTGCCGACACACACCAACACGCAGATATTTCAACTTGGATGTCGGCCCACCACCTCAAGCTCAACCTCAACAACACAGAACTGCTCTTCCTCCTGGGGAAGGCGTGCCCGCTCAAAGACCTCTCCATCACGGTTGACAACTCCACAGTGTCACCCTCCCAAAGTGCAAAGAACCTTGGTGTGAACCTGGACAACACCCTGTTGTTCTCTACAAACATCAAAGCAGTGACTCGCTCCTGCAGGTTCATGCTCAACAACATCCATAGAGTACGACCCTACCTCACAGGAAGTGGCGCAGGTCCTAATCCAGGCACTCCTGTCTGGACTACTGTAACTCGCTGTTGGCTGGGCTTCCAGTTTGTGCCGTCAAACCCCTGCAACTTATCCAGAACGCTGCAGCCTGCCTGTTTAACAAACTAGCCAAGTTCCTCCATGTCACCCTGCTCCTCATGTCACCCTGCTCCTCCTCTCTCACCCCGCTGCTCCTCCTCTCACCCCGCTGCTCCTCATGTCACCCTTCCCTGCTGCTCCTCATGTCACCCGCTGCTCCTCATGTCACCCCGCTGCTCCTCATGTCACCCCGCTGCTCCTCATGTCACCCCTGCTCTTCATGTCACTCTGCTGCTCTCATGTCACCGCGCTGCTCCTCATGTCAACCTGCTGCTCCTCATGTCACCCCTGCTGCTCCTCATGTCACTCTGCTCCTCATGTCACCCTGCTGCTCCTCATGTCACCCCATGCTCCTTCTCTCACCCCGCTGCTCCTCATGTCACCCTGCTCCTCCAGTCATCCAGCTGATCCTCATGTCACCCCTGCTCCTTATGTCACTCTGCTCCTCATGTCACCCCGCTGCTCCTCATGTCACTCCGCTGCTCCTTATGTCACTCTGCTCCTCCAGTCACCCCGCTGCTCCTCATGTCACTCTGCTCCTCATGTCACTCTGCTCCTCATGTCACCCCGCTGCTCCTCATGTCACCCTGCTCTTCATGTCACTCTGCTGCTCCTCATGTCACTGCGCTGCTCCTCATGTCAACCCGCTGCTCCTCATGTCACTCTGCTCCTCATGTCACTCTGCTCCTCATGTCACTCTGCTCCTCATGTCACCCCGCTGCTCCTCATGTCACCCTGCTCCTCATGTCACCGCGCTGCTCCTCATGTCAACCCACTGCTCCTCATGTCACCCCGCTGCTCCTCATGTCACTCTGCTCCTCATGTCACCCTGCTGCTCCTCATGTCACCCCCATGCTCCTCCTCTCACCCCGCTGCTCCTCATGTCACCCTGCTCCTCCAGTCATCCAGCTGATCCTCATGTCACCCCCTGCTCCTCATGTCACCCTGCTCTTCATGTCACTCTGCTGCTCCTCATGTCACCGCGCTGCTCCTCATGTCAACCCGCTGCTCCTCATGTCACCCTGCTCCTCCAGTCATCCAGCTGCTCTTCATGTCACCCCTGCTCCTCCTCTCACCCCGCTGCTCCTCATGTCACCCTGCTCCTCCAGTCATCCAGCTGCTCCTCATGTCACCCTGCTCCTCCAGTCATCCAGCTGATCCTCATGTCACCCCCTGCCTCCTTATGTCACTCTGCTCCTCATGTCACCCCGCTGCTCCTCATGTCACTCTGCTCCTCCAGTCACCCCACTGCTCCTCATGTCACTCTGCTCCTCATGTCACTCTGCTCCTCATGTCACCCCGCTGCTCCTCATGTCACCCCGCTGCTCCACATGTCACTCTGCTCCTCATGTCACCCCGCTGCTCCTCCTGTCACCCCCTGCTCCTCCTGTCACCCCCCTGCTCCTCATGTCACCCTGCTCCTCATGTCACCCCGCTGCTCCTCATGTCACCCTGCTCTTCATGTCACTCTGCTGCTCCTCATGTCACCGCTGCTCCTCATGTCAACTCCGCTGCTCCTCATGTCACCCCTGCTCCTCCAGTCATCCAGCTGCTCCTCCTGTCACCCCCTGTCCTCATGTCACCTGCTGCTCCTCATGTCACTCTGCTCCTCCTGTTTGCCCGCTGCTCCTATGTCACTCCGCTGCTCCTCCTGTCACCTTCCGAAGCTCCTCATGTCACCCCCTGCCCATATGTCACCCACGCTCCTCATGTCACCCTGCTCCTCATGTCACCCCTGCTCCTCATGTCACCCCCTGCTCCTCATGTCACCCCTTGCTCCTCATGTCATCCGCTGCTCTCATGTCACCCCGCTGCTCCTCCAGTCACACCCCTGCTCCTCCAGTCACCCCCTGCTCCTCATGTCACCCCGCTGCTCCTCATGTCACCCTGCTGCTCCTCATGTCACCCCATGCTCCTCCTCTCACCCCGCTGCTCCTCATGTCACCCTGCTCCTCCAGTCATCCAGCTGATCCTCATGTCACCCCCTGCTCCTTATGTCACTCTGCTCCTCATGTCACCCCTCTGCTCCTCATGTCACTCTGCTCCTCCAGTCACCCCGCTGCTCCTCATGTCACCCTGCTCCTCATGTCACTCTGCTCCTCATGTCACCCCGCTGCTCCTCATGTCACCCTGCACTTCATGTCACCGCGCTGCTCCTCATGTCAACCCGCTGCTCCTCATGTCATCTGTCTCATGTCACTCTGCTCCTCATGTCACCCCGCTGCTCCTCATGTCACCCTGCTCTTCATATCACTCTGTGCTCATCATGTCACCGCGCTGCTCCTCATGTCAACCCGCTGATGTCACCCCGCTGCTCCTCATGTCACTCTGCTCCCCATGTCACCCTGCTGCTCCTCATGTCACCCCCATGCTCCTCCTCTCACCCGCTGCTCTCATGTCACTCTGCTCCTCATGTCACTCTGCTCCTCATGTCACCCCGCTGCTCCTCATGTCACCCTGCTCTTCATATATCACTCTGCTGGTCTCATGTCACTCCGCTGCTCCCTCATGTCACTGCTCCTGCCCGCTCCTCCAGTCAGCCCTGCTGCTCCTCATGTCACTCCGCTGCTCCTCATGTCACTCTGCTCCTCATGTCACCCCGCTGCTCCTCATGTCAACCCTCTGCTCCTCTATGTCACCGCGCTGCTCCTCATGTCAACCGCTGCTCCTCATGTCACCCCGCTGCTCCTCATGTCACTCTGCTCCTCATGTCACCCCGCTACTCCCCTCATGTCACCCGTGCTCCTCATGTCACCCCCTGCTCCTCATGTCACCCCGCTGCCTCATGTCACCCCGCTGCTCCTCATGTCACCCCGCTGCTCCTCATGTCACCCCCTAATATCATGTCACCCTGCTGCTCCTCATGTCACCCCCTGCTCCTCATGTCACTCTGCTCCTCATGTCACCCTGCTGCTCCTCATGTCACCCCATGTCACTCCTCTCACCCCGCTGCTCCTCATGTCACCCTGCTCCTCCAGTCATCCCGCTGATCCTCATGTCACCCCCTGCTCCCTTATGTCACTCCGTCCTCATGTCAAATTCCCGCTGCTCCTCATGTCACCCCTGTCTTCATATCACTCTGCTGCTCCTCATGTCACCCCCCTGTCCTCATGTGCCCTGCTGCTCCTCATGTCAACCCGCTGCTCCTCATGTCACTCTGCCCTCATGTCACCCCGCTGCTCCTCATGTCACTCCGCTGGCTCCTCATGTCACTCTGCTCCTCCAGTCACCCCGCTGCTCCTCATGTCACTCTGCTCCTCATGTCACTCTGCTCCTCATGTCACCCCGCTGCTCTTCATGTCACTCTGCTGCTCCTCATGTCACTGCGCTGCTCCTCATGTCAACCCGCTGCTCCTCATGTCCTCTGCTCCTCATGTCACTCTGCTCCTCATGTCACCCCGCTGCTCCTCATGTCACCCTGCTCTTCACCTCACTCTGCTGTCCTCATGTCACGCGCTGCTCCCTCATGTCAACCGCTGCTCCTCATGTCACCCACGCTGCTACTCCTTGTCCTCCTGCTCCTCATGTCACCCTGCTGCTCCTCATGTCACCCCCATGCTCCTCCCTCTCCCCCGCTGCTCCTCATGTCACCCTGCTCCACTCCCAGTGTCCTTCTGATCCTCATGTCACCCCCTGCTCCTCATGTCACTCTGCTCCTCATGTCACCCCCCTGCTCCTCATGTCACCCTGCTCTTCATGTCACTCTGCTGCTCCTCATGTGACCGCTGCTCCTCATGTCAACCCGCTGCTCCTCATGTCACCCTGCTCCTCCAGTCATCCAGCTGCTCCTCATGTCACACCCCTGCTCCTCCTCTCACCCCGCTGCTCCTCATGTCACCCTGCTCCTCCAGTCATCCAGCTGCTCCTCATGTCACCCTGCTCCTCCAGTCATTCAGCTGCTCCTCATGTCACCCCCTGCTCCTCATGTCACCCGCTGCTCCTTATGTCACTTGCTCCTCATGTCACCCGCTGCTCCTCATGTCACTCTGCTCCTCCAGTCACCCCCACTGCTCCTCATGTCACTCTGCTCCTCATGTCACTCTGCTCCTCATGTCACCCCGCTGCTCCTCATGTCACCCCGACTGCTCCACATGTCATCTCTTCTCCTCATGTCACCCCGCTGCTCCTCCTGTCACCCCTGCTCCTCCTGTCACCCCCTGCTCCTCATGTCACTCTGCTCCTCATGTCACCCCGCTGCTCCTCATGTCACTCCTGCTCTTCATGTCACTCTGCTGCTCCTCATGTCACCGCGCTGCTCCTCATGTCAACCCGCTGCTCCTCATGTCACCCTGCTCCTCCAGTCATCCAGCTGCTCCTCATGTCACCCCCTGCTCCTCCTCTCACCCCGCTGCTCCTCCTGTCACCCCCTGCTCCTCCTGTCACCCCCTGCTCCTCATGTCACCTCGCTGCTCCTCATGTCACCTCGCTGCTCCTCATGTCACTCTGCTCCTCCTGTCACCCCCTGCTCCTCCTGTCACCCCCTGCTCCTCCTGTCACTCCGCTGCTCCTCATGTCACCCTGCTCCTTATGTCACCCCCTGCTCCTCATGTCACCCCGCTGCTCCTCCTGTCACTCCGCTGCTCCTCATGTCACCCTGCTCCTTATGTCACCCCCTGCTCCTCATGTCACCCCACTGCTCCTCATGTCACCCTGCTCCTTATGTCACCCTGCTCCTTATGTCACTCCGCTGCTCCTCCTGTCACCCCGAAGCTCCTCATGTCACCCCCTGCTCCTCCTGTCACTCCGCTGCTCCTCATGTCACCCTGCTCCTTATGTCACCCCCTGCTCCTCATGTCACCCCGCTGCTCCTCATGTCACCCCTGCTCCTTATGTCACCCTGCTCCTCATGTCACTCCGCTGCTCCTCCTGTCACCCCGAAGCTCCTCATGTCACCCCTGCTCCTCATGTCACCCCCTGCTCCTCATGTCACCCCCTTGCTCCTCATGTCATCCCGCTGCTCCTCATGTCACCCCGCTGCTCCTCCAGTCACACCCCTGCTCCTCCAGTCACCCCCTGCTCCTCATGTCACCCCGCTGCTCCTCATGTCACCCTGCTGCTCCTCATGTCACCCCCATGCTCCTCCTCTCACCCCGCTGCTCCTCATGTCACCCTGCTCCTCCGGATCGTCCGGTACGGATCATCATGTCGCCTGTCGCTAATGATTATGTCATCGCAATAAACGTATAAATAAAACGTCACTCAAATTGATAAATAAAACATCATCGTGATCATCTGTCGTGATAAAAATAAAACATCGTGATGCGCGACAAAAATAAATGATCATCCGTCATCGTGATAATATCGTGATCCTCCGGCTCCTCATGTCACCCCCCTGCTCCTCATGTCACCCGCTGCTCCTCATGTCACCCTCGTGCTCCTCATGTCACCCCCATGCTCCTCCTCTCATCATCGCTGCTCCCTCCCATCGTCATCCTCTCCTCCAGTCATCAGCTGATCCTCATGTCACCCCGCTGCTCCTCATGTCACTCTGCTCCTTATGTCCTCCGCTCCTCATGTCACCCACGCTGCTCCTCCATGTCATCCTGCTCCTCAGTCACCCCGTGCTCCTCATGTCCTCTGCTCCTCTCATGTCACTCTGCTCCTCATGTGCCGCTGCTCCTCATGTCACTCTGCTCCTCCAGTCACCCCATTGTCCTCATGATAAATCTGCTCCTCATGTCACTCTGCTCCTCATGTCACCCCGCTGCTCCTCATGTCACTCTGCTCCTCATGTCACTCTGCTGCTCCTCATGTCACTCTGCTCCTCATGTCACTCTGCTCCTCATGTCACTCTGCTCCTCCAGTCACTCCGCTGCTCCTCATGTCACCCTGCTCTTCATATCACTCTGCTGCTCCTCATGTCAACCCGCTGCTCCTCATGTCAACCCGCTGCTCCTCATGTCACTCCGCTGCTCCTCATGTCACTCTGCTCCTCCAGTCACCCCGCTGCTCCTCATGTCACCCTGCTCCTCATGTCACTCTGCTCCTCATGTCACCCCGCTGCTCCTCATGTCACCCTGCTGCTCCTCCTGTCCCCGCGCTGCTCCTCATGTCAACCCGCTGCTCCTCATGTCACCCCGCTGCTCCTCATGTCACTCTGCTCCTCATGTCACCCTCTACTCCTCATGTCACCCCGCTGCTCCTCATGTCACCCCGCTGCTCCTCATGTCACTCCGCTGCTCCTCATGTCACTCTGTTCCTTATGTCCTCCGCTCCTCATGTCACCCCTGCTCCTCATGTCACCCCGCTGCTCCTCATGTCACCCTGCTGCTCCTCATGTCACCCCCTGCCCTCCTCTCACCCCGCTGCTCCCTCATGTCACCCCTGTCCTCAGTCATCCAGCTGATCCTCATGTCACCCTGCCTCATCTCACCCCCTGCTCCTTATGTCACCCCTGCTCCTCATGTCACCCCGCTGCTCCTCATGTCACTTGCTCCTGCACCCTCATGTCACTCTGTCCTCAGCATCATGTCACCCTGCTTGCTCCTCATGTCACTCCCGCTGCTGCTCCTCATGTCACCCCCTCTGCCTCATGTCACCCTTGCTCATGTCACCCCGCTGCTGCTCATGTCACTCTGCATATCATGTCACTTGTGCTCCTCCTCCTCACTTGCTCCCATCACCCTGCTCCATCATGTCACCCCGCTTGCTCATGTCACCCCCTTTCGCTTGCTCTCATGTCACCTCCCTGCTCCTCTCATGTCACTTGCCCTCATGTCACCCCGCTGCTCCTCATGTCACCCCGCTGCTCATGTCACTCTGCTCCTCTTGTCACCCGCTGCTCTCATGTCACCGCTCCTCTGTCACTGCTCCTCTCACCCCTGTTCTCATGTCACCCCGCTGCTCCTCATGTCACCCCGCTGTTCCTCATGTCAACTCTCTGCTCCTCCTGTCACCCCGCTGTTCTCATGTCACTTGCTCCCTCATGTCACCCGCGTTACTCCTCCAGTCACCCCCCTGCTCCTCATGTCACCCCCTGCTCCTCATGTCACCTCGCTGACCTCATGTCACCCTGGCTGCTCCTCTCACCCCCGCTGTCCTCATGTCACCCCCGCTGTTCTCATGTCACCCCGCTGCTGCCTCATGTGACCCCGCTCATGTCACCCTGCTCCTCATGTCATCCCCTTGCTACTCATGTCACCCCCTGCTCTCATGTCACCCTGCTCCTCATGTCACCCCGCTGCTGCTCCTGTCACCCCTGCTCCTCATGTCACCCCTGTTCTCATGTCACTCCGCTGCTCCTCATGTCACCCTCTCCTGTTACCACGCTTCTCATGTGACCCCTCTGTCCTCATGTCATCCCCCCTTGTCACTCCTGTTCTCATGTCACCCCCTGTTCTCATGTCACCCCCTGTTCCTCATGTCACCCCCTTGCTCCTCATGTCATCCCGTCTGCTCCTCATGTGACCTCGCTGCTCCTCCAGTCACACTCCTCTGTCTCTCCTCCATCCCCTTTGCTCCTCATGTCACCCCGCTGTTCTCATGTCACCCGCTGCTCCTCCTGTCACCCCCTGTCTCCTCTCACCCTACCCTCATGTCATCCCCTGCTCCTCATGTCACTCCTATATCATGTCCCCTGTTCCTCATGTCACCCCTCTGTTCACTCATGTCACCCCCTGGCTGCTCCTCATGTCACCCCTTTGCTCCCTCCATGTCTTACCCCCTGCCATGTCACCCCACTGCCACTCATGTCACCCTGCTCATGTCACCCCCTTAAGCCCTGTTCGCTCAATATCACCCTGCTCCTTTATGTCACCCTGCTCATGTCACCCCTCGCCCTCATGTCACCCGCTGCTCCTCCTACTCCATCATGTCACTTCCCTGCTCTCATGTCATCCCCTGCTCCTCATGTCCTGTTCCTCATGTCACCCTGTTCCTCATGTCACCCCCTGCTGCATGTCACCCCGCTGCTCCTCATGTCACCCCCTGCTCCTCATGTCACCCTTGTTCTCATGTCATCCCGCTGCTCCTCAAGTCACCCTTGCTCCTCCAGTCACCCTGCTCCTCAGTCACCCTGCTCCTCATGTCTACCTCGCTGGCTGCTCCTCATGTCACCCCCTGTTCCTCATGTCACCCTCTGCTCTCATGTCACCCTGTTCCTCATCTCACCCCCTGTTCTCATGTCACCCTGTTCTCATGTCACCCCCTGCTCCTCATCTCACCCCCCTGCTCCTCATGTCACCCCCTGTTCTCATGTCACCCCGCTGCCCTCATGTCACCCTGTTCCCTCATGTCACCCCCTCTGCCTCATGTCACCCCCTTGCTGCCTATGTCACCCCGCTGCTGCTCATGTCACCCCCTGCTCCTCCTTCCATGTCACCCCCTGCTCCTCATGTCACCCTGCTCCTCATGTCACCACCCTGTTCCTCATGTCACCCCCTGCCCTCACGTCACCCTGCTCTCATGTCACCTTGCCCTCATGTCACCCCGCTGTTCCTCATGTCACCCTTGTTCCTCATGTCACCCCGCTGGCTGCTCCTCATGACACCGCCCTGCTGCTCCTCTCACCCCCTGCTCCTCATGTCACCCCGCTGCTCCTCATGTCACCCCGCTGCTCCTCATGTCACCCCCTGCTCCTCCTCTCACCCCGCTGCTCCTCATGTCACCCCTGCTCCTCATGTCACCCTCGCTGTTCCTCCAGTCACCTCCCTGCTCCTCATGTCACCCCCTGCTCCTCATGTCACCCCGCTGCTCCTCATGTCACCCTGCTGCTCCTCCTCTCACCCCGCTGCTCCTCATGTCACCCCGCTGCTCCTCATGTCACCCCGCTGCTCCTCATGTGACCCCGCTGCTCCTCATGTCATCCCCTTGCTCCTCATGTCACCCCCCTGCTCCCTCATGTCACTCCGCTGCTCCTCATGTCACCCCGCTGCTCCTCATGTGACCCCGCTGCTCCTCATGTCACCCCCTGCTCCTCATGTCACCCCGCTGCTCCTCATGTCACCCCGCTGCTCCTCATGGCCCCTGCCTCATGTCACCCCGCTTCCATGTCACCCCCTGCTCCTCATGTCACTCCTGTTCTCATGTCACCCTGTTTCATGTCACCCCGCTGCTCCCTCATGTGACACTCCTGCCTCCTCATGTCATCCCTTGCTCTCATGTCACCCTGCTCTCATGTCACTCCGCTGCCCTCATGTCACTCCTGCTCCTCATGTCACCCTTTGCTCCTCATGTCACCCCTGCTCTTTCATGTCACCCCAGTCCCCATGCTGGCTCCCTGTGTTCTTGCTGTCACCCTCCTGTTCTCATGTCACCCCGCTGCTCCTCATGTCACCTGAGCCTCATGTCACTCCCCTGTTCTCATGTCACCCTGCTCCTCATGTCACCCCCATTTCTCATGTCACCCCCTGTTCCCATGGTCACCCCGCTGCTCATGTCACCCTGTCCCATGTCACCCTGCTGTTCCCTGCTCCTCATGTCACCCTGTTCCTCATGTCACCCCCTGTCCCCTCTCATGTCACCCCCTGCTCCTCATGCACCTGGCTGCTTCCAGACACTACTGAGAGCATCTTTGAAGAATCTCAAACATAAAACATACCACTACCGTTTAAAAGTTTGGGGTCACTTAGAAATGTCCTTGTTTTTGAAAGAAAAGCTCTATTTTTTTGTACATAACAGTGTAGACATAGTTAATGCTGTAAATGACTGTTGTAGCTGGAAACGCAGATTTAATGAATATCTACATAGGTGTACAGAGGCCCATTATTAGCAACCATCACTCCTGTGTTCCAAATGGCACGTTGTGTTAGCTAATCCAAGTTTATCATTAAAATGCTCATTAAAAGGCTAAATTGATCATTAGAAACCCTTTTTGCAAATTGTGTTAGCACAGCTGAAAACGGTTGTGCTAATTAAAAAAGCAATAAAACTGGCCTTCTTTAGACTAGTTGAGTATCTGGAGCACTCAGCATTTGTGGGTTCAATTACAGGCTCAAATGGCCAGAAACAAATAACTTTCTTCTGAAACTCGTCAGTCTATTCTGTTCTGAGAAATTAAGGTTATTCCATTCAAAAATTGCCAAGAAACTGAAGATCTCAGTATAACGCTGTGTACTACCTTCACAGAACAGCGCAAACTGGCCCTAACCAGAATAGAAAGAGGAGTGGGAGGCCCCGGTGCACAACTGAGCAAGAGGACAAGTACATTAGAGTGTCTAGTTTCAGAAACAGACGCCTCACAAGTCCTCAACTGGCAGCTTCCAAATAGTACCCAAAACACCAGTCTCAACGTCAACAGTGAAGAGGTGAGTCAACAGTGAAGAAAAAGCCATATCTCAGACTGGCCAATAAAAAGAAAAATATTAAGAAAAAGAAACACAGACACTGGACAAAGGGAAGATTGAAAAAGTGTTATGGACAAATGTATGTTTGAGGTGAAGAACAACATTCGTGAGACGAGAACAAAATGAAAAGATGCTGGAGGAGTGAACCATCTGGTCAAGCAGGGGTGGAGGTGGGAGGCAATGTGATGGTCTGGGTGGAGGTGGAGGCAATGTGATGGTCTGGGTGGAGGTGGAGGCAATGATGGTCTATGGAGGTGGAGGCAATGTGATGGTCTGGTGGGAGGTGGGAGGCAATGTGATGGTCTGGTGGAGGTGGAGGCAATGTGATGGTCTGGGGGAGGTGGAGGCAATGTGATGGTCTGGTGGAGGTGGAGGCAATGTGATGGTCTGGTGGAGGTGGAGGCAATGTGATGGTCTGTGGAGGTGGAGGCAATGCGATGGTCTGGGTGGGAGGTGGGAGGCAATGTGATGGTCTGGTGGAGGTGGAGGCAATGTGATGGTCTGGGGGAGGTGGAGGCAATGTGATGGTCTGGTGGAGGTGGAGGCAATGTGGATGGTCTGGTGGAGGTGGAGGCAATGTGATGGTCTGGTGGAGGTGGGAGGCAATGTGATGGTCTGGGGGAGGTGGGAGGCAATGGGATGGCATGGTGGAGGTGGAGGCAATGTGATGGTCTGGTGGAGGTGGGAGGCAATGTGATGGTCTGGTGGGAGGTGGAGGCAATGTGATGGCATGGTGGAGGTGGAGGCAATGTGATGGTCTGGTGGAGGAGGCAATGTGGATGGTCTGGGTGGAGGTGGGAGGCAATGTGATGGTCTGGTGGAGGGGGGAGGCAATGATGGTCAGGAGGTGGAGGCAATGTGATGGTCTGGTGGAGGTGGAGGCAATGTGATGGTCTGGTGGAGGTGGGAGGCAATGTGATGGTCTGGTGGAGGTGGAGGCAATGATGGTCTGGTGGAGGTGGAGGCAATGTGATGGTCATGGTGGAGGTGGAGGCAATGTGGGATGGTCTGGTGGAGGTGGGAGGCAATGTGATGGTCTGGTGGAGGTGGAGGCAATGTGGATGGTCTGGGTGGGAGGTGGGAGGCAATGTGATGGTCTGGGGAGGTGGAGGCAATGTGATGGTCTGGTGGAGGTGGAGGCAATGTGATGGTCTGGGGGAGGTGGAGGCAATGTGATGGTCTGGTGGAGGTGGAGGCAATGTGATGGTCTGGTGGAGGTGGGAGGCAATGTGATGGCATGGTGGAGGTGGAGGCAATGTGATGGTCTGGGTGGAGGTGGAGGCAATGTGATGGTCTGGTGGAGGTGGAGGCAATGTGATGGTCTGGTGGAGGTGGAGGCAATGTGATGGTCTGGTGGAGGTGGAGGCAATGTGATGGTCTGGTGGAGGTGGAGGCAATGTGATGGTCTGGGGGAGGTGGAGGCAATGTGATGGTCTGGGGGAGTGGAGGCAATGTGATGGTCTGGTGGAGGTGGGAGGCAATGTGATGGTCTGGGGGAGGTGGAGGCAATGTGATGGGTCTGGGGGAGGTGGAAGCAATGTGATGGTCTGGGGGAGGTGGAGGCAATGTGATGGTCTGGGGAGGTGGAGGCAATGTGATGGTCTGGGGGAGGTGGAGGCAATGAGTGGTCTGGGAGGTGGAGGCAATGTGATGGTCTGGGGGAGGTGGAGGCAATGTGATGGCCTGGTGGAGGTGGAGGCAATGTGATGGTCTGGTGGAGGTAGAGGCAATGTGATGGTCTGGTGGAGGTGGAGGCAATGTGATGGTCTGGTGGAGGTGGAGGCAATGTGATGGTCTGGTGGGAGGTGGAGGCAATGTGATGGTCTGGTGGAGGTGGAGGCAATGTGATGGTCTGGGGAGGTGGAGGCAATGTGATGGTCTGGGGAGGTGGAGGCAATGTGATGGCCTGGTGGAGGTGGGAGGCAATGTGATGGTCTGGTGGAGGTGGAGGCAATGTGATGGTCTGGTGGAGGTGGAGGCAATGTGATGGTCTGGTGGAGGTGGAGGCAATGTGATGGTCTGGGGGGAGGTGGAGGCAATGTGATGGTCTGGGGGAGGTGGAGGCAATGTGATGGTCTGGTGGACGTGGAGGCAATGTGATGGTCTGGTGGGAGGTGGAGGCAATGTGATGGTCTGGTGGAGGTGGAAGCAATGTGATGGTCTGGGGGAGGTGGAGGCAATGTGATGGTCTGGTGGAGGTGGAAGCAATGTGATGGTCTGGGGGGAGGTGGAGGCAATGTGATGTCTGTGGAGGTGGAGGCAATGTGATGGTCTGGGGGAGGTGGGAGGCAATGTGATGGTCTGGGGGGAGGTGGAGGCAATGTGATGGTCTGGGGAGGTGGAGGCAATGTGATGGTCTGGTGGAGGTGGGAGGCAATGATGGTCTGGGGGAGGTGGAGCAATGTGATGGTCTGGTGGAGGTGGAGGCAATGTGATGGTCTGGTGGAGGTGGAGGCAATGTGATGGTCTGGTGGAGGTGGAAGCAATGTGATGGTCTGGGGGTGGGAGGCAATGTGATGGTCTGGTGGAGGTGGAAGCAATGTGATGGTCTGGGGAGGTGGAGGCAATGTGATGGTCTGGTGGAGGTGGAGGCAATGTGATGGTCTGGTGGAGGTGGAGGCAATGTGATGGTCTGGGGAGGTGGAGGCAATGTGATGGTCTGGTGGAGGTGGAAGCAATGTGATGGTCTGGGGGAGGTGGAGGCAATGTGATGGTCTGGTGGAGGTGGAGGCAATGTGATGGTCTGGTGGGAGGTGGAGGCAATGTGATGGTCTGGGGAGGTGGAGGCAATGTGATGGTCTGGTGGAGGTGGAGGCAATGTGATGGTCTGGTGGAGGTGGAGGCAATGTGATGGTCTGGTGGAGGTGGAGGCAATGTGATGGTCTGGGGGAGGTGGAGGCAATGTGATGGTCTGGGAGGTGGAGGCAATGTGATGGTCTGGGGGGAGGTGGAGGCAATGTGATGGTCTGGTGGAGGTGGAGGCAATGTGATGGTCTGGGGAGGTGGGAGGCAATGTGATGGTCTGGTGGAGGTGGAAGAATGGGTCTGGGGGAGGTGGAGCAATGTGATGGTCTGGGGGAGGTGGAGGCAATGTGATGGTCTGGGGGAGGTGGAGGCAATGTGATGGTCTGGTGGAGGTGGAGGCAATGTGGATGGTCTGGTGGAGGTGGAAGCAATGTGATGGTCTGGGGAGGTGGAGGCAATGTGATGGTCTGGTGGAGGTGGAAGCAATGTGATGGTCTGGGGAGGTGGAGGCAATGTGATGGTCTGGGGAGGTGGAGGCAATGTGATGGTCTGGTGGAGGTGGAAGCAATGTGATGGTCTGGGGGAGGTGGAGGCAATGTGGATGGTCTGGGGGAGGTGGAGGCAATGTGATGGTCTGGTGGAGGTGGAGCAATGTGATGGTCTGGGGAGGTGGAGGCAATGTGATGGTCTGGTGGAGGTGGAGGCAATGTGATGGTCTGGTGGAGGTGGAGGCAATGTGATGGTCTGGTGGAGGTGGAAGCAATGTGATGGTCTGGGGGAGGTGGAGGCAAAGTGATGAGGTGGAAGCAATGTGATGGTCTGGGGGAGGTGGAGGCAATGTGATGGTCTGGTGGAGGTGGAGGCAATGTGATGGTCTGGTGGAGGTGGATGGTCTGGGGGAGCAATGTGATGGTCTGGTGGAGGTGGAGGCAATGTGATGGTCTGGGGAGGTGGAGGCAATGTGATGGTCTGGTGGAGGTGGAGGCAATGTGATGGTCTGGTGGAGGTGGAGGCAATGTGATGGTCTGGGGGAGGTGGAGGCAATGTGATGGTCTGGTGGAGGTGGAGGCAATGTGATGGTCTGGGGGGCAGTGTGGAGGCAATGTGATGGTCTGGGGGGAGGTGGAGGCTGGATGGTCTGGTGGAGGTGGAGGCAATGTGATGGTCTGGGGGAGGTGGAGGCAATGTGATGGTCTGGTGGACGTGGAGGCAATGTGATGGTCTGGTGGAGGTGGAGGCAATGTGATGGTCTGGGGGAGGTGGAGGCAATGTGATGGTCTGGTGGAGGTGGAGGCAATGTGATGGTCTGGTGGAGGCAATGGGATGGTCTGGTGGAGGTGGAGGCAATGTGATGGTCTGGGGGGGCTTTGGTGGTGATAAAGTGGGAGGATTGTAAAGGGTAAAAGGGATCTTGAAGATGGAAGGCTATCACTCCATTTAGTATTTTTTTTCTTTCTTCGCCTTTATTTAACCAGAGAGGCCAGTTGAGAACAAGTTCTCATTTACAACTGCTACCTGGCCAAGATAAAGCAAAGCAGTGAGAGACAAACAACAACACAGAGTTACACATGGAGTAAACAAATATACAGTCAATAACACAATATAAAAACGACCCATTTTTGTCTCTCCAAATGTTGCTGTTTTGTGTCTGCAATTAGATATTGTTCTTAGGGAGGGGCTAGTTACCCCTTAGCACCATATGTTTACAGACACAGTAATAATTAGACATTGTTCTTAGGGAGGGGCTAGTTACCCCTTAGCACCATATGTTTACAGACAAATAGTGGACATTGTTCTTAAGGGGCTAATTAGCACCATATGTTTACAGACACAGTAATTTTGTTCTTAGGGAGGGACTTTACCCCTTAGCACCATATGTTTACAGACACAGTAATAGTTAGATATTGTTCTTAGGGAGGGCTGAGTTCCCTTAGCACCATATGTTTACAGCACAGTGACATTGTTCTTACTGTTTACCCCTTAGCACCATATGTTTACAGATAATAGTAGATATTGTTCTTGGAGGGGCTGTTACCCCTTAGCACCATATGTTTACAGACACAGTAATAATTAGATATTGTTCTTAGGGAGGGGCTAGTTACCCCTTAGCACCATATGTTTACAGGCACAGTAATAATTAGATATTGGTCTTAGGGAGGCTGGTTACCCCTTAGGACCATATGTTTACAGCACAGTAATAATTAGATATTGTTCTTAGGGAGGGGCTTTTGGACCATATGTTTACAGCACAGTAATAATTAGATATTGTTCTTAGGGAGGGGCTAGTTACCCCTTAGCACCATATGTTTACAGGCACAGTAATAATTAGATATTGTTCTTAGGGAGGGGCTAGTTACCCCTTAGCACCATATGTTTACAGACACAGTAATAATTAGACATTGTTCTTAGGGAGGGGCTAGTTACCCCTTAGAACCATATGTTTACAGACACAGTAATAATTAGATATTGTTCTTAGGGAGGGGCTAGTTACCCCTTAGGACCATATGTTTACAGACACAGTAATAATTAGACATTGTTCTTAGGGAGGGCTAGTTACCCCTTAGCACCATATGTTTACAGACACAGTAATAATTAGATATTGTTCTTAGGGAGGCTAGTTACCCCTTAGCACCATATGTTTACAGGCACAGTAATAATAGATATTGTTCTTAGGAGGGGCTAGTTACCCCTTAGCACCATATGTTTACAGACACAGTAATAATTAGATATTGTTCTTAGGAGGGCTGGTTACCCCTTAGCACCATATGTTTACAGGCACAGTAATAATTAGATATTGTTCTTAGGGAGGGGCTGGTTACCCCTTAGCACCATATGTTTACAGACACAGTAATAATTAGACATTGTTCTTAGGGGAGGGGCTCAGGTGCCCCTTAGCACCATATGTTTACAGACACAGTAATAATTAGACATTGTTCTTAGGGAGGGGCTAGTTACCCCTTAGCACCATATGTTTACAGACACAGTAATAATTAGATATTGTTCTTAGGGAGGGGCTGGGTACCCCTAGCACCATATGTTTACAGACACAGTAATAATTAGATATTGTTCTTAGGGAGGGGCTAGTTACCCCTTAGCACCATATGTTTACAGACACAGTAATAATTAGATATTGTTCTTAGGAGGGGCTGGTTACCCCTTAGCACCATATGTTTACAGGCACAGTAATAATTAGACATTGTTCTTAGGGAGGGGCTAGTTACCCCTTAGCACCATATGTTTACAGACACAGTAATAATTAGATATTGTTCTTAGGGAGGAGCTAGTTACCCCTTAGCACCATATGTTTACAGCACAG
The DNA here is from genome assembly GCF_023373465.1 of Oncorhynchus keta. Lineage (NCBI taxonomy): Eukaryota > Metazoa > Chordata > Actinopteri > Salmoniformes > Salmonidae > Oncorhynchus > Oncorhynchus keta. The sequence goes on along the minus strand of NW_026287075.1, from coordinate 4,330 downwards.
TAATAGAGATATTGTTCTTAGGGAGGACTAATAATTAGCACCATATGTTTACAGCACAGTAATAATTAGATATTGTTCTTAGGAGGCTGAGTTACCCCTTAGCACCATATGTTTACAGCACAGTAATAATTAGACATTGTTCTTAGGGAGGGACTGGTACCCCTTAGCACCATATGTTTACAGGCACAGTAATAATTAGACATTGTTCTTAGGGAGGGACTGGGTACCCTTAGCACCATATGTTTACAGCACAGTAATAATTAGACATTGTTCTTAGGGAGGGGCTAGTTACCCCTTAGCACCATATGTTTACAGCACAGTAATAATTAGACATTGTTCTTAGGGAGGGCTAGTTACCCCTAGCACCATATGTTTACAGCACAGTAATAATTAGATATTGTTCTTAGGGAGGGGCTCAGTTACCCCTTAGCACCATATTGTTTAGAGGCACAGTAATAATTAGATATTGTTCTTAGGGAGGACTAGTTACCCCTTAGCACCATATGTTTACAGCACAGTAATAATTAGATATTGTTCTTAGGGAGGGGCTAGTTACCCTTAGCACCATATGTTTACAGACACAGGAGGGGCTGGTTTAGCACCCATATGTTTACAGGCATGTAGTGTTTACAGCACAGTAATAATTAGACATTGTTCTTAGGGAGGGGCTAGTTACCCTTAGCACCATATGTTTACAGACACAGCAATAATTAGATATTGTTCTTAGGAGGGGCTAGTTACCCTTAGCACCATATGTTTACAGCACAGTAATAATTAGATATTGTTCTTAGGGGGGCTAGTTACCCCTTAGCACCATGTTTACAGCACAGTAATAATTAGACATTGTTCTTAGGGAGGGACTTAGTTACCCCTTAGGACCATATGTTTTTACAGGCACAGTAATAATTAGACATTGTTCTTAGGGAGGGACTAGTTACCCCTTAGCACCATATGTTTACAGGCACAGTAATAATTAGACATTAAAACTGATGGCAGTCGGCAGATTATACAATAGTAACCACCTCCACCGCTTGTCTTGACTCAGCGTAAAAGGTCAAAATCAGGCGTATACGCCAATAAGAAGTTTTCAGAGCAATCTTTTAAATTAAATTATTAGGACACAAACACCTTAATCGATGTCTGAGTGTTGGAGTGTGCCCCTGTCTGTCTGGTTTGCTTAATATCAGGAATTTGATGTATATATTTTACTCCAGCATTGCAAAGTACATTTAAATCAGTTACTTTCAGACATTTACTCAAGTAGTATTTTACTGGATGACTTTGAGTCATTCTTTTGTTGTTGCAGACGGTCTGTTTGAATTTAGGAAATGCTCCATAATTATTTGTGCTCCATGAAGAAATCCCACAATGTGTGCTCCACCATCTCTCATCGAGACAACTCTCATCGAGACATCTCTCATCGAGCCCTCTCTCATCGAGCCCTCTCTCATCGAGACATCTCTCATCGAGGCCCTCTCTCATCGAGACATCTCTCATCGAGCCTCTCTCATCGGGCATCTCTCATCGAGACCTTCTCTATCGAGACATCTCTCATCGACCCTCTCTCATCGAGACATCTCTCATCGAGCCCCTCTCTCATCGGACTTCCCTCTCATTGAGCTCCTCTCTTCATCGAGCTCCTCTCTCATCGAGACATCTCTCATCGAGCCCTCTCTCATCGAGTCCTCTCTCATCGAGACATCTCTCGTTGAGCCCTCTCTCCGAGGCCCTTCTCATCGGTGCCATCTCTCCATCGAGCCCTCTCATCGAGCCAACTCTCATCGAGACATCTCGGGACATCTCATCGAAGCCCTCTCTCATCGAGTCCTCTCTCATCAGTCCTCTCTCATCGAGACATCTCTCATTGAGCCCTCTCTCTTGAGCCCTCTCTCATCGAGCCATCTCTCATCGAGACAACTCTCATCGAGACAGCTCAGACATCTCTCATCGAGCCCTCTCTCTCATCGGCCCTCCTCTCAATGGGATTTGCCTCTCTCATCGAGCCCTCTCTCTCTCATCGAGCCCTCTCATCGAGCCCCTCTCTCATCGAGAGCATCTCTCATCGAGCCTCTCTCTCATCGAGCCCTCTCATCGAGCCATCTCTCATTGAGCCCTCTCTCATCGAGCCCTCTCATCTCTCTCATCGGCCCCTCTCTCATCGAGCCATCTCTCATCGAGACAACTCTCATCGGGACATCTCGAGACATCTCTCATCGAGCCCTCTCTCATCGAGCCCTCTCTCATCGAGCCTTCTCTCATCGAGACATCTCTCATCGAGCCCTCTCTCATCGAGCCATCTCTCATCGAGACATCTCATCAAGCCCTCTCTCATCGAGACATCTCTAATCGAGACATTTGAGCCATCTCTCATCGAGACATCTCATCATCATGGATGACTTTTTGAGTCATTCTTGTTGTTGCAGACGGTCTGTTTGAATTTAGAAATGCTCCATAATTATTTGTGCCTTATGATATGAAATCCAACAATGTGTGCTCCACTATCTCTCATCGAGACAACTCTCATCGAGACATCTTCATCGAGCCTCTCTCATCGAGCCCTCTCTCATCGAGACATTCTCATCGAGCCTCTCATCGAGACATCTCTCATCGAGCCCTCTCTCATCGAGACATCTTCATCGAGACCTCTCTCATCGAGACATCTCACCAGCCCTCTCTCATCGAGACATCTCCATCGAGCCCTCTCTCATCGAGCCTCTCATTGAGCCCTCTCTCATCGAGCCCTCTCATCGAGACATCTCTTATCGAGCCCTCTCTCATCGAGTCCTCCTCCTCATCGAGACATCTCTCATTGAGCCCTCTCTCATCGAGCCCCTCTCTCATCGAAAGACATCTCTCATCGAGCCTCTCTCATCGAGCCAACTCTCATCGAGACATTTCTCGAGACATCTTCATCGAGCCCTCTCATCGAGTCCTCTCTCATCGAGTCCCTCTCTCACGAGACATCTCTCATTGAGCCCTCTCTCATCGAGCTCCTCTCACGAGCCATCTCTCATCGAGACAATCCCTCATCGAGACATCTCGAGACATCTCTTCATCGAGCTCTCTCATCGAGCCCTTCTCTCATCGAGACTCATCGTTCCTCTTCATCGAGCCCTTTCATCGAGCCTCTCTCATCGAGCCCTCTCTCATCGAGACATCTCTCATCCAGCCCTCTCTCATCGAGCCTCCTCTCTCATCGAGCCATCTTCATTGAGCCCTCTCTCATCGAGCCCTCATCGGTGCCATCTCTCATCGAGACAACTCTCCCCATCGAGACATCTCGAGACATCTTCATCGAGCCCTCTCATCGAGCCTCTCTCATCGAGCCCTCTCTCATCGAGACATCTTCTCATCGAGCCCTCATCGAGCCATCTCTCATCGAGACATCATCAAGCCTCTCTCTCATCGAGACATCTCTAATCGAGACATCTCGAGCCATCTCTCATCGAGACATCCTCTATCAAGTTCTTCCTCTCCTCGAGACATCTCATCAAGCCATCTCTCATCGAGACATCTCTAATCGAGACAGCTCGAGACATCTCTCATCGAGACAGCTCGAGACATCTCTCATCGAGACACCTTCATTGAGATTCTAATTGAGACATCTCTCATTGAGACATCTCTAATTGAGACATCTCTCATCGGACATCTCTCATTGAGACATCTCTAATTGAGACATCTCTCATCAAGCCATCTCTCATCGAGACAGCTCGAGACATCTCTCATCAAGCCCTCTCTCTCATCGAGTCCTTCATCGAGACATCTCAATGTCCCCTTCATTGAGACATCTCTCATCGACAGGTGGGTCTTACCCCAAAGTGCTGCATATTAAGATGCTGTGACACCTTCTCCTCCAACAATGAGAGAAACAGACAAGATGGCGGCGTGCACATTGTTGCAACACTTCCATTGGATTTTATTTTCATAAAAAAGGGACCATTTTCTAAAAAAAAAAAAAACTGAAACTTTGCACCAACAAGAACATTTTTCCAGACAGTATCGCCAAACTGACTGGCAAACTTGGAACGACCAGTATAATGGATACCAAAACGTCTAAGTAATCACATAGAAAGAGAAGAATATCACCATCAGAACAGCAAGGTCAAAGGAGGATCCTCTGCCCGAAGATGGTTGTTTGGGCCCGCTGCCAGCGTCACAATGCAGTGTAATGCATACTCTGTCCTGGGGTTAATTCATCCTCCTCACCATGGTAATGCATACTTGTCCCTAGTTGTTCAACCTCTCACTGGGCGTGTAATGCATACTTGTCCCTAGTTGTTCAACCTCCTCACCAAGCGTGTAATGCATACTTGTCCCTAGTTGTTCAACC
>NW_026287074.1:115000-118052 GCF_023373465.1 Oncorhynchus keta | reverse complement strand
ATGTCAACAACACACCATTCTGTTATCTAGATAGACCTGTTTCCATGTCAACAACACACCATTCTGTTATCTAGATAGACCTGTTTCCATGTCAACAACACACCATTCTATTATCTAGATAGACCTGTTTCCATGTCAACAACACACCATTCTGTTATCTAGATAGACCTGTTTCCATGTCAACAACACACCATTCTATTATCTAGATAGACCTGTTTCCATGTCAACAACACACCATTCTGTTATCTAGATAGACCTGTTTCCATGTCAACAACACACCATTCTGTTATCTAGATAGACCTGTTTCCATGTCAACAACACACCATTCTGTTATCTAGATAGACCTGTTTCCATGTCAACAACACACCATTCTGTTATCTAGATAGACCTGTTTCCATGTCAACAACACACCATTCTATTATCTAGATAGACCTGTTTCCATGTCAACAACACACCATTCTGTTATCTAGATAGACCTGTTTCCATGTCAACAACACACCATTCTGTTATCTAGATAGACCTGTTTCCATGTCAACAACACACCATTCTGTTATCTAGATAGACCTGTTTCCATGTCAACAACACACCATTCTGTTATCTAGATAGACCTGTTTCCATGTCAACAACACACCATTCTGTTGTTATCTAGATAGACCTGTTTCCATGTCAACAACACACCATTCTGTTATCTAGATAGACCTGTTTCCATGTCAACAACACACCATTCTGTTATCTAGGATAGACCTGTTTCCATGTCAATACCACACCATTCTGTTATCTAGAGACCTGTTTCATGTCAACAACACACCACATGTTATCTAGATAGACCTGTTTCCATGTCAACAACACACCATTCTGTTATCTAGATAGACCGTTTCCATGTCAACAACACACCATTCTGTTATCTCAGACCTGTTTCCATGTCAACAACACACCATTCTATTATCTAGATAGACCTGTTTCCATGTCAACAACACACCATTCTGTAGACCTATCTATCTAGATAGACCTGTTTCCATGTCAACAACACACCATTCTGTTATCTAGATAGACCTGTTTCATGTCAACAACACACCATTCTGTTATCTAGATAGACCTGTTTCCATGTCAACAACACACCATTCTGTTATCTAGATAGACCTGTTTCCATGTCAACAACACACCATTCTGTTATCTAGATAGACCTGTTTCCATGTCAACAACACACCATTCTGTTATCTAGATAGACCTGTTTCCATGTCAACAACACACCATTCTGTTATCTAGATAGACCTGTTTCCATGTCAACAACACACCATTCTGTTATCTAGATAGACCTGTTTCCATGTCAACAACACACCATTCTGTTTATCTAGATAGACCTGTTTCCATGTCAACAACACACCATTCTATTATCTAGATAGACCTGTTTCCATGTCAACAACACACCATTCTATTATCTAGATAGACCTGTTTCCATGTCAACAACACACCATTCTGTTATCTAGATAGACCTGTTTCCATGTCAACAACACACCATTCTGTTATCTAGATAGACCTGTTTCCATGTCAACAACACACCATTCTGTTATCTAGATAGACCTGTTTCCATGTCAACAACACACCATTCTGTTATCTACAACACACCATACGTAGAATGTAGCACCTGTTCAAGTCCTTTGGATAAAAGTCAAACAACACACCATTCTGTTATCTAGATAGACCTGTTTCCATGTCAACAACACACCATTCTATTATCTAGATAGACCTGTTTCCATGTCAACAACACACCATTCATGTCAACAACACACCATTCTGTTATCTAGATAGACCTGTTTCCATGTCAACAACACACCATTCTGTTATCTAGATAGACCTGTTTCCATGTCAACAACACACCATTCTATTATCTAGATAGACCTGTTTCCATGTCAACAACACACCATTCTAGATAGACCTGTTTCATGTCAACAACACACCATTCTGTTATCTAGATAGACCTGTTTCCATGTCAACAACACACCATTCTGTTATCTAGATAGACCTGTTTCCATGTCAACAACACACCATTCTGTTATCTAGATTCTGTTATCTAGAGACCTGTTTCCATGTCAACAACACACCATTCTGTTATCTAGATAGACCTGTTTCCATGTCAACAACACACCATTCTGTTATCTAGATAGACCTGTTTCCATGTCAACAACACACCATTCTGTTATCTAGATAGACCTGTTTCCATGTCAACAACACACCATTCTGTTATCTAGATAGACCTGTTTCCATGTCAACAACACACCATTCTGTTATCTAGATAGACCTGTTTCCATGTCAACAACACACCATTCTGTTATCTAGATAGACCTGTTTCCATGTCAACAACACACCATTCTGTTATCTAGATAGACCTGTTTCCATGTCAACAACACACCATTCTGTTATCTAGATAGACCTGTTTCCATGTCAACAACACACCATTCTGTTATCTAGATAGACCTGTTTCCATGTCAACAACACACCATTCTGTTATCTAGATAGACCTGTTTCCATGTCAACAACACACCATTCTGTTATCTAGATAGACCTGTTTCCATGTCAACAACACACCATTCTGTTATCTAGATAGACCTGTTTCCATGTCAACAACACACCATTCTGTTATCTAGATAGACCTGTCATGTCAACAACACACCATTCTGTTATCTAGATAGACCTGTTTCCATGTCAACAACACACCATTCTGTTATCTAGATAGACCTGTTTCCATGTCAACAACACACCATTCTGTTATCTAGATAGACCTGTTTCCATGTCAACAACACACCATTCTGTTATCTAGATAGACCTGTTTCCATGTCAACAACACACCATTCTGTTATCTAGATAGACCTGTTTCCATGTCAACAACACACCATTCTGTTATCTAGATAGACCTGTTTCCATGTCAACAACACACCATTCTGTTATCTAGATAGACCTGTTTCCATGTCAACAACACACCATTCTGTTATCTAGATAGACCTGTTTCCATGTCAACAACACACCATTCTGTTATCTAGATAGACCTGTTTCC
>NW_026287074.1:105000-110000 GCF_023373465.1 Oncorhynchus keta | reverse complement strand
AGTTTACTGTTAGCAAGCTAGCTATATGTCCTAAGATGAAGTGTACTGTTAGCGTGCTAGCTATATCTCGATAAAGTGTACTGTTAGCTCCCAGCACTGTTGTCACTGTTTATTGTTTAGCTAGCTAACATTAGCTGGCTGGCTCCTTAACAAATGTTATTATTAGCCAATGGCCTTGTTGGTTAGCTCCCAGCACTGTGGCAGTGTTGTCACTGTTTATTGTTTAACTAGCTAACGTTAGCCCGGCTCGTTGGTTAGCTCCCAGCACTGTTGTCACTGTTTATTGTTTAACTAGCTAACGTTAGCCCGGCTCGTTGGTTAGCTCCCAGCACTGTTGTCACTGTTTATTGTTTAACTAGCTGACGTTAGCCAAGCTCGTTGGTTAGCTCCCAGCACTGTTGTCACTGTTTATTGTTTAACTAGCTGACGTTAGCCAAGCTCGTTGGTTAGCTCCCAGCACTGTTGTCACTGTTTATTGTTTAGCTAGCTGACGTTAGCCCGGCTCGTTGGTTAGCTCCCAGCACTGTGGTCACTGTTTATTGTTTAACTAGCTAACGTTAGCCCGGCTCGTTGGTTAACGTTACGTGACGTTTTCTACAACAGTCCTGTGGAATATGACCAGTGTCAGTAAACGCAAAATCTAGCGTCATGAAATTGTTGTCAGCAGACAATAAAGCTCTTAAATTGAATTGAGAGAAAGACACAGGGAGAGAGAGATACATGGTTTCTCTGTCAACATTGAGAGAGAGAGAGAGAGAGAGAGAGAGAGAGAGAGAGAGAGAGAGAGAGAGAGAGAGAGAGAGAGAGAGAGAGAGAGCACACAAACACAGACATAGTGACCCAAGAGCACCTCAATACCAGAGGGCTCGGATTTAATTTAAATTCAGGTTGAGAGAAATCAGAGATCAGTACAGCAATCCACCTACTGAACAGAACCGGGCTGGGATTAACAGACCTGATAGGAGGAGAGAGGAGGAGGAGGAGGAGGAGGAGACCCACCTACTGAACGGAGGGCTGTGATTAACTAGACCTGATAGGAGGAGGAGACAGGAGGAGAGAGGAGGAGAGGACAGACCACACCTACTGAACAGAACCGGGCTGGGATTAACTAGCACCTGATAGGAGGGAGGAGGAGGAGGAGGAGGAGGAGGTTGAGGAGGAGGAGGAGGAGAGATCAGTCCACCTACTGAACAGAACCTGGGATTAACTAGACCTGATAGGAGGAGGAGGAGGAGGAGGAGGAGGAGGAGGAGGAGGAGGAGGAGGAGGACTGAACAGAACCGGGATTAACTAGACCTGATAGGAGGAGGAGGAGGAGGAGGAGGAGGAGGAGGAGGAGGAGACCCACCTACTGAACAGAACCGGGGATTAACTAGACCTGAGGAGGAGGAGGAGGAGGAGGAGGAGGAGGAGGAGGAGACCCACCTACTGAACAGAACAGGGCTGGGATTAACTAGACCTGATAGGAGGAGGAGGAGGAGGAGGAGGAGGAGGAGGAGGGGGAGGAGGAGGAGGAGGAGGAGGAGGAGGAGGAGGAGGAGGAGGAGACCCACCTACTGAACAGAACAGGGCTGGGATTAACTAGTCCTGATAGGAGGAGGAGGAGGAGGAGGAGGAGGAGGAGGAGGAGGTGGAGAACCACCTACTGAACAGAACAGGGCTGGGATTAACTAGTCTGATAGGAGGAGGAGGGAGGAGGAGGAGGAGGAGGAGGAGGAGGAGGAGACCCAGGAGGAGACCCACCTACTGAACAGAACAGGGCTGGGATTAACTAGACTAGACCTGATAGGAGGAGGAGGAGGAGGAGGAGGAGGAGGAGGAGGAGGAGGAGACCCACCTACTGAACAGAACAGGGCTGGGATTAACTAGTCCTGATAGGAGGAGGAGGAGGAGGAGAGGAGGAGGAGGAGGAGGAGGAGGAGGAGGAGGAGGAACAGGGCTGGGATTAACTAGACCTGATAGGAGGAGGAGGAGGAGGAGGAGGAGGAGGAGGAGGAGGAGGAGACCCACCTACTGAACAGAACAGGGCTGGGATTAACTAGTCTGATAGGAGGAGGAGGAGGAGGAGGAGGAGGAGGAGGAGGAGGAGGAGAGGAGACCCACCTACTGAACAGAACCGGGCTGGGATTAACTAGACCTGATAGGAGGAGGAGGAGGTTGAGGAGGAGGAGGAGGAGGAGGAGGAGGAGGAGGAGGAGGAGGAGAACCACCTACTGAACAGAACAGGGCTGGGATTAACTAGTCTGATAGGAGGAGGAGGAGGAGGAGGAGGAGGAGGAGGAGGAGGAGGAGGAGGAGGAGGAGGAGGAGACCCACCTACTGAACAGAACAGGGTGGGGGGATGAAGAGAGAGTGAGAGAAAAAGGGGGAGGGAGAAGGGAAAGAGAGAATGAATTGGAGAAGACTGTCTCTTTATCATCAAGCGTGCGCGTGCATGTGTGTGTGTGTGTGTGTGTGTGTGTGTGTGTGTGTGTGTGTGTGTGTGTGTGTGTGTGTGTGTGTGTGTGTGTGTGTGTGTGTGTGTGTGTGTGTGACACGACAGTGTGAACCTAATCACACTGTGTGGTGATGATTTAGTGTGTGCAGCTGTGTCTGCCAATGTGTGTGTGTGTGTGTGTGTGTGTGAACCTAATCACACAGTGTGTGTGTGTGTGTGTGTGTGTGTGTGTGTGTGTGTGGCTCGCTGACATTCTGTGGGGGTGCTGGGATACCACAAGGGGAAAAAATAATAATTTCAGATTCAGGTAGTTTTGAGGTGTCAATCAAACCAGGAGAGAACAGGAGAGAACAGAGGGAAGGAGAATCCAGAACAGAGGGAAGGAGAAGAGATGGAAGGATACAGAATCCAGAACAGAGGGAAGGAGTAGAGATGGAAGGATACAGAATCCAGAACAGAGGGAAGGAGTAGAGATGGAAGGATACAGAATCCAGAACAGAGGAAGGAAGAGATGGAAGGATACAGAATCCAGAACAGAGGGAAGGAGTGAGATGGAAGGATACAGAATCCAGAACAGAGAGAAGGAGTAGAGATGGAAGGATACAGAATCCAGAACAGAGGGAAGGAGTAGAGATGGAAGGATACAGAATCCAGAACAGAGGAAGGAGTAGAGATGGAAGGATACAGAATCCAGAACAGAGGGAAGGAGAAGAGGTGGAAGGATACAGAATCCAGAACAGAGGGAAGGAGTAGAGATGGAAGGATACAGAATCCAGAACAGAGGGAAGGAGTAGAGATGGAAGGATACAGAATCCAGAACAGAGGGAAGGAGTAGAGATGGAAGGATACAGAATCCAGAACAGAGGGAAGGAGTAGAGATGGAAGGATACAGAATCCAGAACAGAGGGAAGGAGTAGAGATGGAAGGATACAGAATCCAGAACAGAGGGAGGAGTAGAGATGGAAGGATACAGAATCCAGAACAGAGGGAAGGAGTAGAGATGGAAGGATACAGAATCCAGAACAGAGGGAAGGAGTAGAGATGGAAGGATACAGAATCCAGAACAGAGGGAAGGAGTAGAGATGGAAGGATACAGAATCCAGAACAGAGGGAAGGAGTAGAGATGGAAGGATACAGAATCCAGAACAGAGGGAAGGAGAAGAGGTGGAAGGATACAGAATCCAGAACAGAGGGAAGGAGAAGAGGTGGAAGGATACAGAATCCAGAACAGAGGGAAGGAGTAGAGATGGAAGGATACAGAATCCAGAACAGAGGGAAGGAGTAGAGATGGAAGGATACAGAATCCAGAACAGAGGGAGGAGTAGAGATGGAAGGATACAGAATCCAGAACAGAGGGAGGAGTAGAGATGGAAGGATACAGAATCCAGAACAGAGGGAAGGAGTAGAGGTGGAAGGATACAGAATCCAGAACAGAGGGAAGGAGAAGAGGTGGAAGGATACAGAATCCAGAACAGAGGGAAGGAGTAGAGATGGAAGGATACAGAATCCAGATCAGAGGGAAGGAGTAGAGATGGAAGGATACAGAATCCAGAACAGAGGGAAGGAGTAGAGATGGAAGGATACAGAATCCAGAACAGAGGGAAGGAGTAGAGATGGAAGGATACAGAATCCAGAACAGAGGGAGGAGTAGAGGTGGAAGGATACAGAATCCAGAACAGAGGGAAGGAGTAGAGGTGGAAGGATACAGAATCCAGAACAGAGGAAGGAGTAGAGATGGAAGGATACAGAATCCAGAACAGAGGGAAGGAGTAGAGATGGAAGGATACAGAATCCAGAACAGAGGGAAGGAGTAGAGGTGGAAGGATACAGAATCCAGAACAGAGGGAAGGAGAAGAGGTGGAAGGATACAGAATCCAGAACAGAGGGAAGGAGAAGAGGTGGAAGGATACAGAATCCAGAACAGAGGGAAGGAGTAGAGATGGAAGGATACAGAATCCAGAACAGAGGGAAGGAGAAGAGGTGGAAGGATACAGAATCCAGAACAGAGGGAGGAGTAGAGATGGAAGGATACAGAATCCAGAACAGAGGGAAGGAGTAGAGGTGGAAGGATACAGAATCCAGAACAGAGGGAAGGAGTAGAGGTGGAAGGATACAGAATCCAGAACAGAGGGAAGGAGAAGAGGTGGAAGGATACAGAATCCAGATCAGAATCCAGAAGGAGTAGAGATGGAAGGATACAGAATCCAGATCAGAGAAGGAGTAGAGATGGAAGGATACAGAATCCAGAACAGAGGGAAGGAGAAGAGATGGAAGGATACAGAATCCAGAACAGAGGAAGGAGTAGAGATGGAAGGATACAGAATACAGAACAGAGGGAAGGAGTAGAGATGGAAGGATACAGAATCCAGAACAGAGGAAGGAGTAGAGATGGAAGGATACAGAATCCAGAACAGAGGGAAGGAGTAGAGATGGAAGGATACAGAATCCAGAACAGAGGGAAGGAGTAGAGATGGAAGGATACAGAATACAGAACAGAGGGAAGGAGTAGAGATGGAAGGATACAGAATCCAGAACAGAGGGAAGGAGAAGAGGTGGAAGGATA
>NW_026287074.1:80000-87500 GCF_023373465.1 Oncorhynchus keta | reverse complement strand
AATACACCCCATCCAATCGGATATCACAGTATTACCATATATAATGCACCCTTCTCCAATCAGACATCACAGTATTAACATATAGAATACACCCCATCCAATCAGATATATAGTATTAACATATAGAATACACCACATCCAATCAGATATATAGTATTACCATATAGAATACACCCCATCCAATCAGATATCACAGTATTACCATATAGAATGCACCCTTCTCCAATTAGACATCACAGTATTACCATATAGAATGCACCCTTCTCCAATCAGACATCACAGTATTACCATATAGAATACACCGCCTCCAATCAGATATCACACTACTATCATATAGCTACTATCATAATTTCACCTTTATTTAACCAGGTAAGAACAAGTTCTCATGTATCTCCACAGATCAATAACGAACATACTGCAATACCTAGCTCCTCCCAAACGTGTTGCATTAATCATCCCTTAGTATAGAGACTACACATCTAGTAATCTAGTACACACCAAAGATACTAAACACCAAAGATATTACACACCAAAGATACTAAACACCAAAGATATTAAACACCAAAGATATTAAACACCAAAGATATTAAACACCAAAGATATTACACACCAAAGATACTAAACACCAAAGATACTAAACACCAAAGATATTAAACACCAAAGATACTAAACACCAAAGATACTAAACACCAAAGATATTAAACACCAAAGATAATAAACACCAAAGATATTAAACACCAAAGATATTAAACACCAAAGATATTAAACACCAAAGATACTAAACACCAAAGATACTAAACACCAAAGATACTAAACACCAAAGATACTAAACACCAAAGATACTAAACACCAAAGATACTAAACACCAAAGATATTAAACACCAAAGATATTAAACACCAAAGATATTACACACCAAAGATATTACACACCAAAGATATTACACACCAAAGATACTAAACACCAAAGACACTAAACACCAAAGATACTAAACACCAAAGATACTAAACATCAAAGATACTAAACACCAAAGATACTAAACACCAAAGATACTAAACACCAAAGATACTAATCACCAAAGATACTAAACACTGAAGATACTAAACACCAAAGATATTACACACCAAAGATACTAAACTCCAAAGATAATAAACACCAAAGATACTAAACACCAGAGATATTACACACCAAAGATACTAAACACTAATGATCCTAAACACCAAAGATACTAAACACCAAAGATACTAAACACCAAAGACACTAAACACCAATGATACTAAACACCAGAGATATTAAACACCAAAGATATTAAACACCAAAGATATTACACACCAAAGATATTACACACCAAAGATATTACACACCAAAGATACTAAACACCAAAGACACTAAACACCAACGATACTAAACACCAAATACCAAGATATTCACACCACAATACATCTACACCAAAGATTAGTAACCACCCAGATATCAGACAGGTCAGTAGACGATGATGAATCGGTCCAGTCATTTATCTGTAGTGTTGACAAACTATTGTTTTATGATGATGTTATCAATGACAAACACCACGGGATGGATAGAGACAGTTGGTGTTATCACACAGGACTCTAAACTTAAAAACAAACTGTCTGAAGGTAGCATTGGTGCTCTCAAATGTAAAAAAAAAAAAAAAAAAAAAAGGAAATTGAATTATAGTATACAAATTATTTTTAAAATTAATTAGGAGCGCCATGAAATAAGATATATTTTATTTACGCTTTTAATACATTTATATTTACAGCCCATTTGAATTATAGTGACTTTGCAAATACATTAGTTTATTATAAAATCTAAAATGTTTATAAAAATACAATGTCATTGTAATTATAAAGTAATTTAATAATAATATATTTTAGCAGACGCTTTTAGTTACAGTCATTTGTAAAATATATTTTTAGTGTCTATAATGTACGAAAAATATAGATGGAACAAGCAACAAATTTTAAATATTTATAATTCAAGAGATTTAAAATATTTTATTTATAATAAAAATTTAAAATATTTTATTTATAATTCACAAAATTTAAAATATTTTATTTATATTTAAAAATATATATATATTTTATGTATAATTCAACACATTTAAAATATTGTATTTATAATTCAACAAATTGAAATAGTTTTATTTATAATTTAACAAATGTAAAAGTTTGACTGAATTACAGTTTAAAGAAATGAATTCATTAGGTCCTGATCTATGGATTTCACATGACTGAGCAGGGGCAGAGCCATGGGTGGGCCTGGGAGGCTCCATACTGTCCTCTCCTGTCCTGTATATATACTGTCCTGTCCTGTCCTGTCCTGTATATATACTGTCCTCTCCTGTCCTGTCCTGTATATATACTGTCCTCTCCTGTCCTGTCCTGTATATATACTGTCCTCTCCTGTCCTGTCCTGTATATATACTGTCCTCTCCTGTCCTGTCCTGTATATATACTGTCCTGTCCTGTCCTGTATATATACTGTCCTCTCCTGTCCTGTCCTGTATATATACTGTCCTCTCCTGTCCTGCCCTGTATATATACTGTCCTCTCCTGTCCTGTCCTGTATATATACTGTCCTCTCCTGTCCTGTCCTGTGTATATACTGTCCTCTCCTGTCCTGTATATATACTGTCCTCTCCTGTCCTGTCCTGTGTATATACTGTCCTCTCCTGTCCTGTCCTGTATATATACTGTCCTCTCCTGTCCTGTCCTGTATATATACTGTCCTCTCCTGTCCTGTATATATACTGTCCTCTCCTGTCCTGTCCTGTATATATACTGTCCTCTCCTGTCCTGTCCTGTATATATACTGTCCTCTCCTGTCCTGTATATATACTGTCCTCTCCTGTCCTGTCCTGTATATATACTGTCCTCTCCTGTCCTGTCCTGTATATATACTGTCCTCTCCTGTCCTGTCCTGTATATATACTGTCCCCTCCTGTCCTGTCCTGTATATATACTGTCCTCTCCTGTCCTGTGTATATACTGTCCTCTCCTGTCCTGTCCTGTATATATACTGTCCTGTCCTGTCTATATACTGTCCTGTCCTGTCTATATACTGTCCTGTCCTGTCTATATACTGTCCTCTCCTGTCCTGTCCTGTATATATACTGTCCTCTCCTGTCCTGTATATATACTGTCCTGTCCTGTCCTGTCTATATACTGTCCTGTCCTGTCTATATACTGTCCTGTCCTGTATATATACTGTCCTGTCCTGTCCTGTCTATATACTGTCCTGTCCTGTCTATATACTGTCCTGTCCTGTCTATATACTGTCCTCTCCTGTCCTGTCCTGTATATATACTGTCCTGTCCTGTCCTGTCCTGTATATATAATGTCCTCTCCTGTCCTGTCCTGTATATATACTGTCCTCTCCTGTCCTGTCCTGTATATATACTGTCCTCTCCTGTCCTGTCCTGTATATATACTGTCCTGTCCTGTCTATATACTTTCCTGTCCTGTATATAAACTGTCCTGTCCTGTATATATACTGTCCTGTCCTGTATATATACTGTCCTGTCCTGTATATATACTGTCCTGTATATATACTGTCCTGTCCTGTATATATACTGTCCTGTCCTGTATATATACCCTCCTCTCCTGTCCTGTATATACAGTGGGGAGAACAAGTATTTGATACACTGCCGATATTGCAGGTTTTCCTACTTACAAAGCATGTAGAGGTCTGTAATTGTTATCATAGGTACACTTCAACTGTGAGCGACGGAATCTAAAACAAAAATCCAGAAAATCACATTGTATAATTTTTAAGTAATTAATTTGCATTTTATTGCATGACATAAGTATTTGATACATCAGAAAAGCAGAACTTAATATTTCGTACAGAAACCTTTGTTTGCAATTACTGTCACGCCCTGGTCGAAGTAATGTATGTTTGTCTTCATTTATTTGGTTAGGCCAGGGTGTGACATGGGTTATTGTGGTGTGTTTTTTGTCTTGGGGTTTTTGTGGGGTGTCTAGCAGAGTCTATGGCTGCCTGAGGCGGTTCTCAATCAGAGTCAGGTGATTATCGTTGTCTGTGATTGGGAGCCATATTTAGGCAGCCATATTCTTTGGGTGTTTTATGGGTGATTGTTCCTGTCTCTGTGTTTGTAGTCACCAGATAGGGCTGTGATAGGGTTTCACGTTACGTTTGTTGTTTTTGTTTTGTTCGTGGTTTTTTCGTTCAATAAACATGTATGGAAATTACCACGCTGCATTTTGGTCCGACTCTCCTTCGACGGAAGAAAGCCGTAACAATTACAGACATCATACGTTTCCTGTAGTTCTTGACCAGGTTTTCACATGCTGCAGCAGGGATTTTTGGCCCACTCCTCCATACAGAGCTTCTCCAGATCCTTCAGGTTTCGGGGCTGTCGCTGGGCAATACGGACTTTCAGCTCCCTCCAAAGATGTTCTATTGGGTTCAGGTCTGGAGACTGGCTAGGCCACTCCAGGACCTTGAGATGCTTGTTACGGAGCCACACCTTAGTTGTCTGTTTCGGGTTGTTGTCATGCTGGAAGACCCAGCCACGACCCACCTTCAGTTCTCTTACTGAGGGAAGGAGGTTGTTGGCCAAGATCTCGCGATACATGGCCCCATCCATCCTCCCCTCAATACAGTGCAGTCGTCCTGTCCCCTTTGCAGAAAAGCATCCCCAAAGAATGATGTTTCCACCTCCAAGCTTCACGGTTGGGATGCTGTTCTTGGGGTTGTACTCATCCTTCTTCTTCCTCCAAACACGGCGAGTGGAGTTTAGACCAAAAAGCTCTATTTTTGTCTCATCAGACCACATGACCTTCTCCTATTCCTCCGTTGGATCATCCAGAAGGTCATTGGCAAACTTCAGACGGGCCTGGACATGCACTGGCTTGAGCAGGGGGACTTTGCGTGCGTAATTGCACCAACAGTTGTTGCCTTCTCAGCAAATTGCTTACCTATTGTCCTTTTAAGCCTGTAGCTTAAAAATCATAGAATGTGATTTTCTGGATTTCTGTTTTCGATTCCGTCTCTCAGAGTTGAAATGTACCTATGATAAAAATTACAGACCTCTACATGCTTTGTAAGTTGGAAAACCTGCAAAATCGGCAGTGTATCAAATACTTGTTCTCTCCTCTGTCTCTGTGTGTGTGTGTGTGTGTGTGTGTGTGTGTGTGTGTGTGTGTGTGTGTGTGTGTGTGTGTGTGTGTGTGTGTGTGTGTGTGTGTGTGTGTGTGTGTGTGTGTGTGTGTGTGTGTGTGTGTGTGTGTGTGTGTGTGTGTGTACACCAGAGGCTGTAGAGAGCAGAACAGAACGTCACACTAACATACAGTGACAAAGGACATATGACATACCTCTACTCCTACAGGCTACAGAGGGATGGATGGAGAGAGGGAAGGACATGGAGAGAGAGAGAGAGAGAGAGAGAGAGAGAGAGAGAGAGAGAGGGAGAGAGAGAGAGGGAGGAGAGAGAGAGAGAGAGAGAGAGAGAGAGAGAGAGAGAGAGAGAGAGAGAGAGAGAGAGAGAGAGAGAGAGAGGACATGGAGAGAGAGAGAGGGAAGGACATGGAGAGAGAGAGAGGGAGAGACAGAGAGAGAGAGAGAGAGAGAGAGAGAGAGAGAGAGAGAGAGAGAGGACATGGAGAGAGAGAGAGAGAGAGAGAGAGAGAGAGAGAGAGAGAGAGAGAGAGAGAGAGAGAGAGATACAGAGAGACAGAGACAGAGACAGAGAGAGAGAGAGAGAGAGAGAGAGAGAGAGAGAGAGAGAGAGAGAGAGAGAGAGAGAGGAGGAAGAGGAGGTATGAGCAGAGTAGAGGAGGAGGAGGTATGAACAGAGTAGATTTGTAAGTCGCTCTGGAGCGTCTGCTAAATGACTTAAATGTAAATGTAAATGTAGAGGAGGAGGAGGAGGAGGAAGATGAGGAGGAGGTATGTCCAGAGTAGAGGAGGAGGAGGAGGAGGAGGTATGAACAGAGTAGAGGAGGAGGAGGAAGAGGAGGTATGAACAGAGTAGAGGAGGAGGGGGAGGTATGAACAGAGTAGAGGAGGAGGAGGAGGAGGAGGTATGAACAGAGTAGAGGAGGAGGAGGAGGTATGAACAGAGTAGAGGAGGAGGAGGAGGTATGAACAGAGTAGAGGAGGAGGAGGAGGTATGAACAGACTAGAGGATGAGGAGGAGGAGGTATGAACAGAGTAGAGGAGGAGGAAGAGGAGGAAGAGGAGGTATGAACAGAGTAGAGGAGAAGGAGGAGGAGGAAGAGGAGGAGGAGGTATGAACAGAGGGGGAGGAGGAGGTATGAACAGAGGAGGAGGAGGAGGAGGACAGGCCAGTCCCAAACCCAGACTATCGCTCTCTCTCTCTCTCTCTCTCTCTCTCTCTCTCTCTCTCTCTCTCTCTCTCTCTCTCTGTCTCTCTCTCTCTCTCTCTCTCTCTCTCTCTCTCTCTCTCTCTCTCTCTCTCTGTCTCTCTCTCTGTCTCTCTCTCTCTCTCTCTCTCTGTCTCTGTCTCTGTCTCTGTCTCTGTCTCTCTCTCTCTCTCTCTCTCTCTGTCTCTCTCACTACAAGGTGTAAATTGTGTTAAGATTCAGTACTCAGTGCAGTAAGGTGAGGGGTTGTAAACCTGTCATCAAGGAACATTTGGCTGTAAATCACCTGTCGTCTCCTGGCTTCCACACGCAGCCTACAAGCTACTGACGCAAGCCTTTCCAACATCTATATTTTTTAAAAAGTCAAATAAATCCATTTGATATGGGCTAGAATCTGATAATGAGTCAAAAGCCAACAGGAAGGCTGTTATTTAGGAATCCAGGCTGTATCACAGCGGTCTAAGGCATCTCAGAGCTCGAGGCATCACTTCAGACCCCGGTTCGAATCCAAGGCTGTATTACAGCGGTCTAAGGAATCTCAGAGCTCGAGGCATCACTTCAGACCACGGTTTGAATCCAGGCTGTATCACAGCGGTCTAAGGCACTGTATCTCAGAGCTAGAGGCATCACTACAGACCCCGGTTCGAATCCAAGGCTGTATCACAGCGGTCTAAGGCATCTCAGAGCTAGAGGCATCACTACAGACCCCGGTTCGAATCCAAGGCTGTATCACAGCGGTCTAAGGCATCTCAGAGCTAGAGGCATCACTACAGACCCCGGTTCGAATCCAGGCTGTATCACAGCGGTCTAAGGCATCTCAGAGCTAGAGGCATCACTACAGACCCCGGTTCGAATCCAGGCTGTATCACAGCGGTCTAAGGCACTGTATCTCAGAGCTAGAGGCATCACTACAGACCCCGGTTCGAATCCAAGGCTGTATCACAGCGGTCTAAGGCATCTCAGAGCTAGAGGCATCACTACAGACCCCGGTTCGAATCCAGGCTGTATCACAGCGGTCTAAGGCACTGTATCTCAGAGCTAGAGGCATCACTACAGACCCCGGTTCGAATCCAAGGCTGTATCACAGCGGTCTAAGGCATCTCAGAGCTAGAGGCATCACTACAGACCCCG
>NW_026287074.1:37500-60000 GCF_023373465.1 Oncorhynchus keta | reverse complement strand
TATAATGCTACATGCTAATGTGTATTATATATAATGCTACATGCTAATGTGTATTATATATAATGCTACATGCTAATGTGTATTATATATAATGCTACATGCTAATGCGTATTATATATAATGCTACATGCTAATGTGTATAATATATAATGCTACATGCTAATGCATATTATATATAATGCTACATGCTAATGTGTATTATATATAATGCTACATGCTAATGTGTACCTGTTGTCCACGGTGCTCTTGAGGACGTTGATAAACTCCTGGTATCCGGGGAACTTGGAGGTGACTATGGAAAAGATGTGCCAGTCGTACTCCTCCATGATGCTCAACATCAACAGCGCCTCCTGCTGGATGGAAGCTCCAAACTGGAAAACGTTGACTTGTCGTCCTGATGGAGAGAGAGACAGAGAGTTATATATCATCCTGATAGAGAGAGAGAAGAGAGAGAGGAGAGAGAGAGAGAAGAGACAGAGGAGAGAGAGAGAGAAGAGACAGAGAGAGAGAGAGAGAGCGAGAGAGAGAGAGAGAAAGAGAGAAGAGAGAGAGATAAGAGAAAGAAGAGAGAGAGAGAGAAGAGAGAGAGATAAGAGAAAGAAGAGAGAGAGAGAGAAGAGTGAGAGAGAGATAGAAGAGAGATAGAAGAGAGAGAGAGAGAGAGAGATAGGAGAGAGAGGGAAGAGAGAGAGAGAGGAAGAGAGAGGGAAGAGAGAGAGAAGAGAGAGAGAAGAGAGAGGGAGAAGAGAGAGAGGGAGTGTGACTATTGGACCACTACCAGAATAAACAGTTCAGAACGAACAATGTCAAACCTACATCCCACACTTTAACCAGATGTCAGTCTAATGTCTGCTACAGTCTAAAACAGTTATACAGATACACAACTAGAAGACGCCATTAGACCAGGGTACAGGATGAGGTGTTATACAACCAGATGTCAGTCTAATGTCTGCTACAGGAGAGCCAACTGAAAACAGCTACAGTTATACAGATACACAACTAGAAGATGGTCCATTAGACCAGGGTACATGGATGAGGTGTTAAACAACTAGAAGATGGTCCATTAGACCAGGGTACATGGATGAGATGTTAAACAACTAGAAGATGGTGCATTAGACCAGGGTACATGGATGAGGTTTTATAGAACTAGATGGTCCATTAGACCAGGATGAGGTGTTATAGAACTAGATGGTCTATTAGACCAGGGTACATAGATAATAGATAGATAACATACATGTCCCTTAATGTTGATGATGTGGTTGTTACTGACAAGGAGCACATGTCCCTTAATGTTGATGATGTGGTTGTTACTGACAAGGAGCACATGTCCCTTAATAATGTTGATGATGTGGTTGTTACTGACAAGGAGCACATGTCCCTTAATAATGTTGATGATGTGGTTGTTACTGACAAGGAGCACAAGTCCCTTAATGTTGATGATGTGGTTGTTACTGACAAGGAGCACATGTCCCTTAATAATGTTGATGATGTGGTTGTTACTGACAAGGAGCACAAGTCCCTTAATGTTGATGATGTGGTTGTTACTGACAAGAAGCACATGGCTGAGCTCTTTTAATCACCACTTCATTCAGTCAGGATTCCTATTTGACTCAGCCACGCCTCCTTGACGGTCCAACACTTCCTCATCTCCTAACCTAACCTTCTAATGCGACTATCCCCGATGCTTCTCCCTCTTTTCCCCCTGCCCTGCTACAAAGTTTCTCCCTGCAGGTGGTCACTGAGTCCGAGGTGCTAAAGGAGCTCCTGAAACTGGGTCAGATGGTTTAGACCCTTTCTTCTATTCTTCTTTAAGGTTGCTGCTCCCATCATCGCAAATAATACTTTTATCCTGTCTCTCCTCTCTGGGGAGGTTCCCATTGGTTGGAAGGCAGCCACGGTTCGTCCTTTATTTAAAGGGGAGATCAAGCGGATCCTAACTGTCATACAATATTCGCTGTGATGTAACAATATTCACTGTGATGTAACAATATTCACTGTGATGTAACAATATTCACTGTGATGTAACAATATTCACTGTGATGTAACAATATTCACTGTGATGTAACAATATTCACTGTGATGTAACAATATTCACTGTGATGTAACAATATTCACTGTGATGTAACAATATTCACTGTGATGTAACAATATTCGCTGTGATGTAACAATATTCGCTGTGATGTAACAATATTCACTGTGATGTAACAATATTCACTGTGATGTAACTATATTTTGCCTTGTTTTTCAAAAAAGTCTTGGGAAAAAACTTGTTAATAATCAACTGCCAGTCTTTCTTGCTGTCTACAGTATTCTCTCGGGCAATCTGGTTTCCGCTCAGGTCATGGAAGTTTCACGGAACCTTTTAAAGCAATATTGTGCTGCTCTTTTTTATTGACTTGGCCAAAGCTTTTGATACGGTAAACCATTCCATTCTTGTGGGCCGGCTAAGGAGTGTTGGTGTCTCTGAGGGGTCTTTAGCCTGGTTTGCTAACTACCTCTCTCAAAGAGTGTAGTGTATAAAGTCAGAAAATCTGCTGTCTCAGCCACTGCCTGTCACTAAGGGAGTACCCCAAGGCTCAATCCTAGGCCCCACGCTCTTCTCAATTTACATCAACAACATAGCTTAGGCAGTAGGAAGCTCTCTCATCCATTTATATGCAGATGATAGTGTTATACTCAGCAGGCTCTACCTGGATTTTGTGTTAAACGCTCTACAACAAGCTTTTCTATGTTCTTAACCTTGTTCACCTCCAAAACAAAGGTCATGTGGTTTGGTAAGAAGAATTGCCCCTCTCCCCACAGGTGTTGTAGTATAAAGTAGTGTACTAGATAGGGAATAGGGCTGTAGTATAAAGTAGTGTACTTGATAGGGAATAGGGCTGTAGTATAAAGTAGTGTACTTGATAGGGAATATGGCTGTAGTATAAAGTAGTGTACTAGATAGGGAATAGGGCTGTAGTATAAAGTAGTGTACTTGATAGGGAATATGGCTGTAGTATAAAGTAGTGTACTTGATAGGGAATAGGGCTTTAGTATAAAGTACTGCACTATATAGGGAATAGGGCTGAAGTATAAAGTAGTGTACTATATAGGGAATAGGGCTGTAGTATAAAGTAGTGTACTTGATAGGGAATATGGCTGTAGTATAAAGTAGAGTACTTGATAGGGAATAGGGCTGTAGTATAAAGTAGTGTACTAGATAGGGAATAGGGCTGTAGTATAAAGTAGTGTACTATATAGGGAATAGGGCTGTAGTATAAAGTAGTGTACTATATAGGGCTGTAGTATAAAGTAGTGCACTATATAGGGAATAGGGCTGTAGTATAAAGTAGTGTACTATATAGGGAATAGGGCTGTAGTATAAAGTAGTGTACTTGATAGGGAATATGGCTGTAGTATAAAGTAGTGTACTATATAGGGCTGTAGTATAAAGTAGTGCACTATATAGGGAATAGGGCTGTAGTATAAAGTAGTGCACTATATAGGGAATAGGGCTGTAGTATAAAGTAGTGCACTATATAGGGAATAGGGCTGTAGTATAAAGTAGTGCACTAGATAGGGAATAGGGCTGTAGTATAAAGTAGTGTGCTATATAGGGAATAGGGCTGTAGTATAAAGTAGTGTACTATATAGGGAATATGGCTGTAGTATAAAGTAGTGTACTATATAGGGAATAGGGCTGTAGTATAAAGTAGTGCACTATATAGGGAATAGGGCTGTAGTATAAAGTTGTGCACTATATAGGGAATAGGGATGTAGTATAAAGTAGTGCACTATATAGGGCTGTAGTATAAAGTAGTGTACTAGATAGGGAATAGGGCTGTAGTATAAAGTAGTGCACTATATAGGGAATAGGGCTGTAGTATAAAGTAGTGTACTATATAGGGCTGTAGTATAAAGTACTATATAGGGCTGTAGGGCTGTAGTATAAAGTAGTGTACTATATAGGGAATAGGGCTGTAGTATAAAGTAGTGTACTATATAGGGAATAGGGCTGTAGTATAAAGTAGTGTACTATATAGGGAATAGGGCTATAGTATAAAGTAGTGTACTATATAGGGAATAGGGCTGTAGTATAAAGTAGTGCACTATATAGGGAATAGGGCTGTAGTATAAAGTAGTGTACTATATAGGGAATAGGGCTGTAGTATAAAGTAGTGTAATATATAGGGAATAGGGCTGTAGTATAAAGTAGTGTACTAGATAGGGAATAGGGCTGTAGTCTAAAGTAGTGCAATATATAGGGAATAGGGCTGTAGTATAAAGTAGTGTACTAGATAGGGAATAGGGAACATTTGGAACAGACCCTGGAACAGAACCTGTTATTCCCACAGAGGAACAGACCCTGGGACAGAACCTGTTATTCCCACAGAGGAACAGACCCTGGAGCAGAACCTGTTATTCCCACAGAGGAACAGACCCTGGGACAGAACCTGTTATTCCCACAGAGGACCAGACCCTGGGACAGAACCTGTTATTCCCACAGCAGAACAGCAGACATCCCACAGCAGAACAGCAGACATCCCACAGCAGAACAGCAGGCATCCCACAGCAGAACAGCAGGCATCCCACAGCAGAACAGCAGGCATCCCACAGCAGAACAGCAGGCATCCCACAGCAGAACAGCAGGCATCCCACAGCAGAACAGCAGGCATCCCACAGCAGAACAGCAGGCATCCCACAGCAGAACAGCAGGCATCCCACAGCAGAACAGCAGGCATCCCACAGCAGAACAGCAGGCATCCCACAGCAGAACAGCAGGCATCCCACAGCAGAACAGCAGGCATCCCACAGAGGCAAGAGAAGAAACGATCGTTTGGATTCGTGTTTAAAGGGCAAGTCCACCGCTTTTTAAAACCCTCATTTTTTATTATCTACAATACCAGTGTCTACATACAGTCTTGTGAAAACGACACATTTTCTACGATTTTGTCGGGAGAAAAATATTTACATTTTAAAAGTTCTACCCCAAAGACATCGTCAAAGGTAAATAAATAAAAAATAACGGAGATTTTAAAACACTGTAACATTCACGGTAACGCGGGAACCTTGAAACTCATTTTAAAATCTCTGTATTTCTTCTTTTGACACCTGCCCTGTGATCTGTCAGGACCTGTGTGTGTGTGTGTTCTCTCTCTCTCTCTCAGCAGTAAAAGGTGACAGTCATTTTCACACAGCCCACACGTCGTTGGCAATTGTGATCAGAAATTTGAAGTGCGTGTGTGTGTGTGGGGGGGGTGAAGGAGACAGACAGCAGGGCCTTGGAGAGGCTACGTTTGTGTCTGTCTGTCTGTCAGTCTGCGTCTGCCTGTCTGCCTGTCTGTCTGTCTGTCTGTCTGTCTGTCTGTCTGTCTGCCTGTCTGTCCTGTCTGTCTGCCTGCCTGCCTGCCTGCCTGCCTGTCTGCCTGTCTGTCTGTCTGTCCTGCCTGCACGTGTTTCTGTCATGTCTGGTCTGTACTGTATGTGGACACCTGCCTTCAAATCAGTCTGTCTGTATTTCAGCCAATAAATCAAGCACACACCATGCAATCTCCATAGACAAACATTGGCTCGTTCTGAAAAATCAACGTCTCATCATCTCAACATCTCAACATCTCATCATCTCAACATCTCATCATCTCAACATCTCATCATCTCAACATCTCATCATCTCATCATCTCAACATCTCATCATCTCATCATCTCATCATCTCATCATCTCATCATCTCATCATCTCATCATCTCATCATCTCAACATCTCATCATCTCATCATCTCATCATCTCATCATCTCATCATCTCATCATCTCATCATCTCAACATCTCATCATCTCATCATCTCATCATCTCATCATCTCAACATCTCATCATCTCATCATCTCATCATCTCATCATCTCAACATCTCATCATCTCAACATCTCATCATCTCATCTCATCATCTCATCTCATCATCTCATCATCTCATCATCTCAACATCTCATCATCTCATCATCTCAACATCTCATCATCTCATCATCTCATCATCTCATCATCTCATCATCTCATCATCTCATCATCTCATCATCTCAACATCTCATCATCTCATCATCTCATCATCTCATCATCTCATCATCTCATCATCTCATCATCTCATCATCTCATCATCTCATCATCTCATCATCTCATCATCTCATCATCTCATCATCTCATCATCTCATCATCTCATCATCTCATCATCTCATCATCTCATCATCTCATCATCTCATCATCTCATCATCTCATCATCTCATCATCTCATCATCTCATCATCTCATCATCTCATCATCTCATCATCTCATCATCTCATCATCTCAACATCTCATCATCTCATCATCTCATCATCTCATCATCTCAACATCTCATCTCATCATCTCATCATCTCATCATCTCATCATCTCATCATCTCATCATCTCATCATCTCATCATCTCATCATCTCATCATCTCAACATCTCATCATCTCATCATCTCATCATCTCAAATCTCATCATCTCATCATCTCATCATCTCATCTCATCATCTCATCATCTCATCATCTCAAATCTCATCATCTCATCATCTCAACATCTCAGATCATCTCATCATCTCAATCTCATCATCTCATCATCTCATCATCTCAATCTCAAGAACATCTCATCATGCTTCATGAAATCTTTTCATCATCTCATCATCTCAAACTTGGGTTTCAGCAACAGGAAGAAGAACTGGTGGTCGGGAGCTTCATGAAATGGGTTTCATCCTATCAGCAGCACACAGGAAGAAGAAGGTGGGAGGCTCATCTCATCTCTGCTGGTCGGGAGCTTCATGAAATGGGTTTTCATCTCAGCATCAGCACACAGGAAGAAGATCTGCTGGTCGGGAGCTTCATGAAATGGGTTTTCATCAGGCAACATCTCAGCAGATCAACATGAAGAAGAACTGCAGCATCTCAGGCCATAAATCAACATCTCATCATCCAAGCAGCAGCACACAGGAAGAAGAACTCATGGTCATCTTCATGAAATGGGTCAGGCCAAGATCAGCATCACCAAGAAGAACATGCACATCAGGCTCTCATCAGATCAACATGACCAAGCAGCACACAGGAAGAAGAAGATCAACATCTCAACATGAAATGGGTTTTCATCACACAGGCCTAAGATCAACATGAAATGGGTCTCAGCACACAGGATCTAAGATCAACATGAAATGGGTTTTCATCTCATCATCATCAAGATCAACTAAGATCATCACATCATCAGCACAAGGCCTAAGATCAACATGACCAAATGGGTTTCAGCACACAGGCCTAAGATCAACATGAAATGGGTTTTCAGCACACAGGCCTAAGATCAACATGAAATGGGTTTTCAAGCAGCAGCACACAGGCCTAAGATCAACATGAAATGGGTTTTCAGCACACAGGCCTAAGATCAACATGAAATGGGTTTTCAGCACACAGGCCTAAGATCAACATGAAATGGGTTTTCAGCACACAGGCCTAAGATCAACATGAAATGGGTTTTCACACAGGCCTAAGATCAACATGAGCAAGCAGCAGCACACAGGCGTCATCTGAGCAAGCAGCAGCACACAGGCCTAAGATCAACAAACGCAGCTCTCTGAAATGGGTTTCAGCACACAGGAAGAAGATCAACATGAGCAACGCCAAGCGTCATCTGGAGCTCGTCGCCGTTGGACTCTGGAGCAGTGGAAACGCGTTCTCTGGAGTGATGAATCACGCTTCACCACCTGGCAGTCCCCGACTGACGAATCTGGGTTTGGCGGATGCCAGGAGAACCTTGCATAGTGCACATAGTGTTTGATTTGATTTGATTTACCTGCCCCAATGCATAGTGCACATAGTGTTTGATTTGATTTACCTGCCCCAATGCATAGTGCACATAGTGTTTGATTTGATTTACCTGCCCCAATGCATAGTGCACATAGTGTTTGATTTGATTTACCTGCCCCAATGCATAGTGCACATAGTTTTTGATTTGATTTGATTTACCTGCCCCAATGCATAGTGCACATAGTGTTTGATTTGATTTGATTTACCTGCCCCAATGCATAGTGCACATAGTGTTTGATTTGATTTGATTTACCTGCCCCAATGCATAGTGCACATAGTTTTTGATTTGATTTGATTTACCTGCCCCAATGCATAGTGCACATAGTGTTTGATTTGATTTGATTTACCTGCCCCAATGCATAGTGCACATAGTGTTTGATTTGATTTGATTTACCTGCCCCAATGCATAGTGCACATAGTGTTTGATTTGATTTGATTTACCTGCCCCAATGCATAGTGCACATAGTGTTTGATTTGATTTGATTTACCTGCCCCAATGCATAGTGCACATAGTTTTTGATTTGATTTGATTTACCTGCCCCAATGCATAGTGCCAACTGTAAAGTTTGGTGGAGGAGGAATAATGGAATAATGGAATAATGGAATAATGGAATAATGGCACTGTTTTTCATGGTTTGGGCCCCTTTAGTTCCAGTGAAGGGTCAATCTTAACCCTACAATATACATTCTAGATGATTCTGTCCTTCCAACTTTGTGGCAACAGTTTTAGGGAAAGGCCATTTCCTGTTTCAGCATGACAACACCCCCCCTCGTGCACGAAGTCCATATAGAAATAGTTTCTCAAGATCGGTGTGGAAGACCTTGACTGGTCTGCAGAGAGTGTGTGTGTGTGTGTGTGTGTGTGTGTGTGTGTGTGTGTGTGTGTGTGTGTGTGTGTGTGTGTGTGTGTGTGTGTGTGTGTGTGTGTGTGTGTGTGTGTGTGTGTGCCAACAGAGAGGTGTTTTCTATGTTTTTAGAATTTGAGGACATTTTCTGATTCTGATCAAAACTGTTGAGCAGAAAATATTACTTCCTGTCTTCCTCTTCCTCCTGTCTTCCTCTTCCTCCTGTCTTCCTCTTCCTTCTGTCCTCCAATTCCTCCTGTCTTCCTCTTCCTCCTGTCTTCCTCTTCTTCCTTCTGTCTTCCTCCACTTCCTCCTGTCTTCCTCCTGTCTTCCTCCTGTCTTCCTCTTCCTCCTGTCTTCCTGTTCCTGCTGTCTTCCTCTTCCTCCACTTCCTTCTGTCTTCCTCTTCCTCCTGTCTTCCTCTTCCTCCACTTCCTTCTGTCTTCCTCCACTTCCTCCTGTCCTCTTCTTCCTCCTGTCTTCCTTTCCTCCTCTCTTCATCTTCCTCCTGTCTTCCTCTTCCTCCTATCTTCCTCTCCCTCCTGTCTTCCTGTTCCTGCTGTCTCCTCTTCCTCCTCCTCCTCCTTTCTTCCTTTCCTCCTCTCTTCCTCTTCCTATTCCTCCACTTCCTCCCTCCATCTTCCCTCTACTATGAAGTTACAGCTGATCAACAGGAGAAACACGATGTGTCCTATTTATAATGAACTACTGGCACATGTACTGACGCTGTTACATTAGGCATTAGGGGAGAGGAGGGAGAGAGATAGGGAGAGGAGGGAGAGAGAGATAGGGAGAGGAGGGAGAGAGAGATAGGGAGAGGAGGGAGAGAGAGATAGGGAGAGGAGGGAGAGAGAGATAGGGAGAGGAGGGAGAGAGATAGGGAGAGGAGGGAGAGAGAGATAGGGAGAGGAGAGAGAGAGAGATAGGGAGAGGAGGGAGAGAGAGATAGGGAGAGGAGGGAGAGAGAGATAGGGAGAGGAGAGAGAGAGATAGGGAGAGGAGGGAGAGAGATAGGGAGAGAGGGAGAGAGAGATAGGGAGAGGAGGGAGAGAGAGAGAGAGGGAGAGGAGGGAGAGAGAGATAGGGAGAGGAGAGAGAGAGAGAGATAGGGAGAGGAGGGAGAGAGAGATAGGGAGAGGAGGGAGAGAGAGATAGGGAGAGGAGGGAGAGAGAGATAGGGAGAGGAGAGAGAGAGAGATAGGGAGAGGAGGGAGAGAGAGATAGAGAGAGGAGAGAGAGATAGGGAGAGAGGGGAGAGGACAGAGAGAGAGATAGGGAGAGGAGGGAGAGATATTAGGGAGAGAGATAGGGAGAGGAGGGAAGAGAGATCCTAAAGAGAGAGAGAGATAGGGAGGAGGGAGAGAGAGATAGGGAGAGGAAAGATAGGGAGGGAGGGAGAGAGAGATAGGGAGAGGAGGGAAGATAAGGACACACACACACACACACACAACACACACACACACACACACACACACACACACACACACACACACACACCCTGATATTAGGGGCAAAAATGCATTCTCCCCTATAACACAGCCTCCTAAACCAGAGAGATAAGGACCAGAGAGATACAGAGGAAAGATAAGGACCAGAGAGATACAGAGGAAAGATAAGGACCAGAGAGATACAGAGGAAAGATAAGGACCAGAGAGATACAGAGGAAAGATAAGGACCAGAGAGATACAGAGGAAAGATAAGGACCAGAGAGATACAGAGGAAAGATAAGGAGAGATACAGAGGAAAGATAAGGACCAGAGAGATACAGAGGAAAGATAAGGAGAGATACAGAGGAAAGATAAGGACCAGAGAGAACAGAGGAAAGATAAGGAGAGATACAGAGGAAAGATAAGGACCAGAGAGATACAGAGGAAAGATAAGGACCAGAGAGATACAGAGGAAAGATAAGGACCAGAGAGATACAGAGGAAAGATAAGGACCAGAGAGAACAGAGGAAAGATAAGGACCAGAGAGAACAGAGGAAACTCCTCTCCTCTCCTCTCCTCTCCTCTCCTCTCCTCTCCTCTCCTCTCCTCTCCTCTCAGAGGAAAGATCCTCTCCTCTCCTCCTCCCTCTCCTCTCCTCTCCTCTCCTCTCCTCTCCTCTCCTCTGCTCTCCTCTCACTCCCTCTACAGTCATCATCTGAGTCCTCTCCTAGGATTAACAAACGGGGCCAAGTTAAACCTCTCTCTCTTCTCACCCTGCATTCTCTCTCTGCTCTGCTCTCAGCTCAGCCTTATCAGCAGCTTTCTGATTGATTAAAGTAGGACGTGCTCTGCAGACACACATAAAGAGAGAGGGGTGAGGGAGAGAGAGGGATGAGGGAGAGAGAGGGATGAGGGAGAGAGAGGGATGAGGGAGAGAGAGGGGTGAGGGAGTGAGAGGGGGTGAGGGAGAGAGAGATGAGGGATGAGGGAGAGAGAGGGATTAGGGAGAGAGGGAGGGAGGAGGGAGGGGAGGGATGAGGGGAGAGAGGGATGAGGGAGAGAGAGGGGTGAGGGAGAGAGAGGGATGAGGGAGAGAGAGGGGTGAGGGAGAGAGAGGGATGAGGGAGAGAGAGGGATGAGGGAGAGAGAGATGAGGGAGAGAGAGGGATGAGGGAGAGAGAGGGATGAGGGAGAGAGAGGGATGAGGGAGAGAGAGGGATGCGGGAGTGAGAGGGATGAGGGAGAGAGAGGGATGAGGGATAGTATATTTGACCTCTCAGCTTCCCTATCAAATCTAAAAATCTCAAATAGAAAACTGAAGAAAATTAACAATAATGACAAATGGTTTGATGAAGATTGTAAAAATCTAAGAAAGAAATTGAGAAACCTGTCCAACCAAAAACATAGAGACCCGGAAAACCTGAGTCTATGCCTTCACTATGGTGAATCACTAAAACAATACAGAAATACACTACGGAAAAAGAAGGAACAGCATGTCAGAAATCAGCTCATTGTAATTGAATAATCCGTAGACTCTAACCACTTCTGGGAAAATTGGAAAACACTAAACAAACAACAACACAAAGAATTATCTATCCAAAATGGAGATGTGTGGATAAACCACTTCTCCAATCTGATTGGTTCTATAACAAAGAATAAAGAGCAAAAACATATACATGATCAAATACAGATCTTAGAATCAACTATTAACTACTATTAAAGAATCAACTATTAAAGACTACCAGAACCCACTGGATTCTCCAATTACATTGAATGAGTTACAGGACAAAATAAAAACCCTCCAACCCAAAAAGGCCTGTGGTGTCGATGGTATCCTCAATGAAATGATCAAATATACAGACAACAAATTCCAACTGTACTAAAACTCTTTAACATCATCCTTAGCTCTAGCAGCTTCCCAAATATTTGGAACCAAGGACTGATCACACCAATCCACAAAAGTGGAGACAAATTTGACCCCAATAACTACCGTGGAATATGTGTCAACAGTAACCTTGGGAAAATCCTCTGCATTAACATTAACAGCAGACTCGTACATTTCCTCAATGAAAACAATGTACTGAGCAAATGTCAAATTGTCTTTTTACCAAATTACCGTACAACAGACCACATATTCACCCTGCACACCCTAATTGACGACCAAACAAACCAAAACAAAGGCAAAGTCTTCTCATGCTTTGTTGATTTCAAAAAAGCCTTCGACTCAATCTGCCATGAGGGTCTGCTATACAAACTGATGGAAAGTGGTGTTGGGGGTAAAACATACGACATTATAAAATCCATGTACACAAACAACAAGTGTGCGGTTAAAATGGCAAAAAACACACACATTTCTTCCCACAGGGTCGTGGGGTGAGACAGGGATGCAGCTTAAGCCCCACCCGCTTCAACATATATATCAACGAATTGGCGCGGGCACTAGAAAAGTCTGCAGCACCCGGCCTCCCCCTGCTAGAATCTGAAGTCAAATGTCTGCTATTTGCTGATGACCTGGTGCTTCTGTCCCCAACCAAGGAGGGCCTACAGCAGCACCTAGAAGGGCCTTCTATGCCATCAGAAGAAACATAAATGTCAACATACCAATTAGGATTTGGCTAAAAATACTTGAATCAGTCATAGAGCCCATTGCCCTTTATGGTTGTGAGGTCTGGGGTCCGCTCACCAACCAAGAATTCACAAAATGGGACAAACACCAAATTGAGACTCTGCACGCAGAATTCTGCAAAAATATCCTCCGTGTACAACGTAAAACACCAAATAATGCATGCAGAGCAGAATTAGGCCGATATAATTATCAAAATCCAGAAAAGAGCCGTTATTAAATTCTATAACCACCTAAAAGGAAGCGATTCCCAAACCTTCCATAACAAAGCCATCACCAACAGAGAGATGAACCTGGAGAAGAGTCCCCTAAGCAAGCTGGTCCTGGGGCTCTGTTCACAAACACAAACACACCCCACAGAGCCCCAGGACAGCAGCACAATTAGACCCAACCAAATCATGAGAAAACAAAAAGATCATTACTTGACACATTGGAAATAATTAACAAAAAAACTGAGCAAACTAGAATGCTATTTGGCCCTAAACAGAGAGTACACAGTGGCAGAATACCTGACCACTGTGACTGACCCTAAACAGAGAGTACACAGTGGCAGAATACCTGACCACTGTGACTGGCCCTAAACAGAGAGAACACAGTGGCAGAATACCTGACCGCTGTGACTGACCCTAAACACAGAGTACACAGTGGCAGAATACCTGACCACTGTGACTGACCCTAAACAGAGAGTACATAGTGGCAGAATACCTGACCACTGTGACTGGCCCTAAACAGAGAGAACACAGTGGCAGAATACCTGACCACTGTGACTGACCCTAAACAGAGAGTGGCAGAATACCTGACCACTGTGACTGACCCTAAACAGAGAGTACACAGTGGCAGAATACCTGACCACTGTGACTGACCCAAAATTAAGGAAAGCTGTGACTATGTACAGACTCAGTGAGCATAGCCTTGCTATTGAGAAAGGCCGCCGTAGGCAGACATGGCTCTGTAGGGGTGGAGAGAGAGAGAGAGAGTGAAAGAAGTGGAAAAGGAAAGAGAAAGGTAGAGCTGGAGGGGGGACTGAGATAAAGAGATAATGAAGACGAGAGGATGAAGATGGACAGAAAGAGAGAGAGAAACACACAGATGTGTGATTATGTGTGATAGCTTCTGATTGGTCAGTTCTCTAACACTACTGCGTAGAAACATCCAATCATCACTCTCCTGTCAAATGTGACAGGGAGCCAATTCAACCCATACCGGATGGACGGAAGATGAGTGTACACACACACACACACACACACACACACACACACACACACACACACACACACACACACACACACACACACACACACACACACACACACACACACACACACACACACACACACACACACACACACACACACAGGGAATACTGTCCTTTAAAGGACTGTAGTCTCTATATACCACCTCTAACAGACTGTAGTCTCTATATAACACCTCTAACAGACTGCAGTCTCTATATAACACCTCTAACAGACTGTAGTCTCTATATAACACCTCTAACAGACTGTAGTCTCTATATAACACCTCTAACAGACTGTAGTCTCTATATAACACCTCTAACAGACTGTAGTCTCTATATAACACCTCTAACAGACTGTAGTCTCTATATAACACCTCTAACAGACTGTAGTCTCTATATAACACCTCTAACAGACTGTAGTCTCTATATAACACCTCTAACAGACTGTAGTCTCTATATAACACCTCTAACAGACTGTAGTCTCTATATAACACCTCTAACAGACTGTAGTCTCTATATAACACTGTCCTCTAACAGACTGTAGTCTCTATATAACACCTCTAACAGACTGTAGTCTCTATATAACACCTCTAACAGACTGTAGTCTCTATATAACACCTCTAACAGACTGTAGTCTCTATATAACACCTCTAACAGACTGTAGTCTCTATATAACACCTCTAACAGACTGTAGTCTCTATATAACACCTCTAACAGACTGTAGTCTCTATATAACACTGTCCTATAACAGACTGTAGTCTCTATATAACACCTCTAACAGACTGTAGTCTCTATATAACACCTCTAACAGACTGTAGTCTCTATATAACACCTCTAACAGACTGTAGTCTCTATATAACACCTCTAACAGACTGTAGTCTCTATATAACACCTCTAACAGACTGTAGTCTCTATATAACACCTCTAACAGACTGTAGTCTCTATATAACACTGTCCTCACCTAACAGACTGTAGTCTCTATATAACACCTCTAACAGACTGTAGTCTCTATATAACAGACTGTAATATAACACCTCTAACAGACTGTAGTCTCTATATAACACCTCTAACAGACTGTAGTCTCTATATAACACCTCTAACAGACTGTAGTCTCTATATAACACCTCTAACAGACTGTAGTCTCTATATAACACCTCTAACAGACTGTAGTCTCTATATAACACCTCTAACAGACTGTAGTCTCTATATAACACCTCTAACAGACTGTAGTCTCTATATAACACTGTCCTCTAACAGACTGTAGTCTCTATATAACACTGTCCTCTAACAGACTGTAGTCTCTATATAACACCAATAACAGACTGTAGTCTCTATATAACACCTCTAACAGACTGTAGTCTCTATATAACACCTCTAACAGACTGTAGTCTCTATATAACACCTCTAACAGACTGTAGTCTCTATATAACACCTCTAACAGACTGTAGTCTCTATATAACACTGTCCTATAACAGACTGTAGTCTCTATATAACACCTCTAACAGACTGTAGTCTCTATATAACACTGTCCTATAACAGACTGTAGTCTCTATATAACACCTCTAACAGACTGTAGTCTCTATATAACACCTCT
This sequence comes from Oncorhynchus keta, assembly GCF_023373465.1. Classification (NCBI taxonomy): domain Eukaryota; kingdom Metazoa; phylum Chordata; class Actinopteri; order Salmoniformes; family Salmonidae; genus Oncorhynchus; species Oncorhynchus keta. The sequence goes on along the minus strand of NW_026287074.1, from coordinate 44,446 downwards.
AACAGACTGTAGTCTCTATATAACACCTCTAACAGACTGTAGTCTCTATATAACACCTCTAACAGACTGTAGTCTCTATATAACACCTCTAACAGACTGTAGTCTCTATATAACACCAGACTGTAGTCTAACAGACTGTAGTCTCTATATAACACCTCTAACAGACTGTAGTCTCTATATAACACAGACTGTAGTCTCTATATAACACCTCTAACAGACTGTAGTCTCTAACAGACTGTAGTCTCTATATAACACCTCTAACAGACTGTAGTCTCTATATAACACCTCTAACAGACTGTAGTCTCTATATAACACCTCTAACAGACTGTAGTCTCTATATAACACCTCTAACAGACTGTAGTCTCTATATAACACCTCTAACAGACTGTAGTCTCTATATAACACCTCTAACAGACTGTAGTCTCTATATAACACCTCTAACAGACTGTAGTCTCTATATAACACCTCTAACAGACTGTAGTCTCTATATAACACCTCTAACAGACTGTAGTCTCTATATAACAGACTGTAGTCTCTATATAACACCTCTAACAGACTGTAGTCTCTATATAACACCTCTAACAGACTGTAGTCTCTATATAACACCTCTAACAGACTGTAGTCTCTATATAACACCTCTAACAGACTGTAGTCTCTATATAACACCTCTAACAGACTGTAGTCTCTATATAACACCTCCTAACAGACTGTAGTCTCTATATAACACCTCTAACAGACTGTAGTCTCTATATAACACCTCCTCTATATAACACCTCTAACAGACTGTAGTCTCTATATAACACCTCTAACAGACTGTAGTCTCTATATAACACCTCTAACAGACTGTAGTCTCTATATAACACCTCTAACAGACTGTAGTCTCTATACACCTCTAATGACACCTCTAACAGACTGTAGTCTCTATATAACACCTCTAACAGACTGTAGTCTCTATATAACACCTCTAACAGACTGTAGTCTCTATAACAGACAGACTGTAGTCTCTATATAACACCTCTAACACTGTAGTCTCTATAACAGACAGACTGTAGTCTCTATATAACACCTCTAACAGACTGTAGTCTCTATATAACACAACAGACTGTAGTCTCTATATAACACCTCTAACAGACTGTAGTCTCTATATAACACCTCTAACAGACTGTAGTCTCTATATAACACCTCTAACAGACTGTAGTCTCTATATAACACCTCTAACAGACTGTAGTCTCTATATAACACCTCTAACAGACTGTAGTCTCTATATAACACCTCTAACAGACTGTAGTCTCTATATAACACCTCTAACAGACTGTAGTCTCTATATAACACCTCTAACAGACTGTAGTCTCTATATAACACCTCTAACAGACTGTAGTCTCTATATAACACCTCTAACAGACTGTAGTCTCTATATAACACCTCTAACAGACTGTAGTCTCTATATAACACCTCTAACAGACTGTAGTCTCTATATAACACCTCTAACAGACTGTAGTCTCTATATAACTCTATATAACACCTCTAACAGACTGTAGTCTCTATATAACACCTCTAACAGACTGTAGTCTCTATATAACACCTCTAACAGACTGTAGTCTCTATATAACACTGTCCTATAACAGACTGTAGTCTCTATATAACACCTCTAACAGACTGTAGTCTCTATATAACACCTCTAACAGACTGTAGTCTCTATATAACACCTCTAACAGACTGTAGTCTCTATATAACACCTCTAACAGACTGTAGTCTCTATATAACACCTCTAACAGACTGTAGTCTCTATATAACACCTCTAACAGACTGTAGTCTCTATATAACACCTCTAACAGACTGTAGTCTCTATATAACACCTCTAACAGACTGTAGTCTCTATATAACACCCCTAACAGACTGTAGTCTCTATATAACACCTATAACAGACTGTAGTCTCTATATAACACCTCTAACAGACTGTAGTCTCTATATAACACCTCTAACAGACTGTAGTCTCTATATAACACCTCTAACAGACTGTAGTCTCTATATAACACCTATACCAGACTGTAGTCATACACCTGTAACAGACTCTCTATATAACACCTCTAACAGACTGTAGTCTCTATATAACACCTCTAACAGACTGTAGTCTCTATATAACACCTCTAACAGACTGTAGTCTCTATATAACACCTCTAACAGACTGTAGTCTCTATATAACACCTCTAACAGACTGTAGTCTCTATATAACACCTCTAACAGACTGTAGTCTCTATATAACACCTCTAACAGACTGTAGTCTCTATATAACACCTCTAACAGACTGTAGTCTCTATATAACACCTCTAACAGACTGTAGTCTCTATATAACACCTCTAACAGACTGTAGTCTCTATATAACACCTCTAACAGACTGTAGTCTCTATATAACACCTCTAACAGACTGTAGTCTCTATATAACACCTCTAACAGACTGTAGTCTCTATATAACACCTCTAACAGACTGTAGTCTCTATATAACACCTCTAACAGACTGTAGTCTCTATATAACACCTCTAACAGACTGTAGTCTCTATATAACACCTCTAACAGACTGTAGTCTCTATATAACACCTCTAACAGACTGTAGTCTCTATATAACACCTCTAACAGACTGTAGTCTCTATATAACACCTCTAACAGACTGTAGTCTCTATATAACACCTCTAACAGACTGTAGTCTCTATATAACACCTCTAACAGACTGTAGTCTCTATATAACACCTCTAACAGACTGTAGTCTCTATATAACACCCTCTAACAGACTGTAGTCTCTATATAACACCTCTAACAGACTGTAGTCTCTATATAACACTGTAGTCTCTAACAGACTGTAGTCTCTATATAACACCTCTAACAGACTGTAGTCTCTATATAACACCCTCTAACAGACTGTAGTCTCTATATAACACCTCTAACAGACTGTAGTCTCTATATAACACCTCTAACAGACTGTAGTCTCTATATAACACCTCTAACAGACTGTAGTCTCTATATAACACCTCTAACAGACAGACTGTAGTCTCTATATAACACTGTAGTCTCTAACAGACTGTAGTCTCTATATAACACCTCTAACAGACTGTAGTCTCTATATAACACCTCTAACAGACTGTAGTCTCTATATAACACCTCTAACAGACTGTAGTCTCTATATAACACCTCTAACAGACTGTAGTCTCTATATAACACTGTCCTATAACAGACTGTAGTCTCTATATAACACCTCTAACAGACTGTAGTCTCTATATAACACTGTCCTATAACAGACTGTAGTCTCTATATAACACCTCTAACAGACTGTAGTCTCTATATAACACCTCTAACAGACTGTAGTCTCTATATAACACTGTCCTCTAACAGACTGTAGTCTCTATATAACACCTATAACAGACTGTAGTCTCTATATAACACCTCTAACAGACTGTAGTCTCTATATAACACCTCTAACAGACTGTAGTCTCTATATAACACCTCTAACAGACTGTAGTCTCTATATAACACCTATAACAGACTGTAGTCTCTATATAACACTGTCCTGACTGTAGTCTCTATATAACACCTCTAACAGACTGTAGTCTCTATATAACACCTCTAACAGACTGTAGTCTCTATATAACACCTCTAACAGACTGTAGTCTCTATATAACACCTCTAACAGACTGTAGTCTCTATATAACACCTCTAACAGACTGTAGTCTCTATATAACACCTCTAACAGACTGTAGTCTCTATATAACACCTCTAACAGACTGTAGTCTCTATATAACACCTCTAACAGACTGTAGTCTCTATATAACACCTCTAACAGACTGTAGTCTCTATATAACACCTCTAACAGACTGTAGTCTCTATATAACACCTCTAACAGACTGTAGTCTCTATATAACACCTCTAACAGACTGTAGTCTCTATATAACACCTCCTAACAGACTGTAGTCTCTATATAACACCTCTAACAGACTGTAGTCTCTATATAACACCTCTAACAGACTGTAGTCTCTATATAACACCTAGTCTCTATACAGACTGTAGTCTCTATATAACACCTCTAACACTGTAGTCTAACAGACTGTAGTCTCTATATAACACCTCTAACAGACTGTAGTCTCTATATAACACCTCTAACAGACTGTAGTCTCTATATAACACCTCTAACAGACTGTAGTCTCTATATAACACCTCTAACAGACTGTAGTCTCTATATAACACCTCTAACAGACTGTAGTCTCTATATAACACCTCTAACAGACTGTAGTCTCTATATAACACCTCTAACAGACTGTAGTCTCTATATAACACCTCTAACAGACTGTAGTCTCTATATAACACCTCTAACAGACTGTAGTCTCTATATAACACCTCTAACAGACTGTAGTCTCTATATAACACTGTCCTCTAACAGACTGTAGTCTCTATATAACACCTCTAACAGACTGTAGTCTCTATATAACACCTCTAACAGACTGTAGTCTCTATATAACACCTCTAACAGACTGTAGTCTCTATATAACACCTCTAACAGACTGTAGTCTCTATATAACACCTCTAACAGACTGTAGTCTCTATATAACACCTCTAACAGACTGTAGTCTCTATATAACACCTCTAACAGACTGTAGTCTCTATATAACACCTCTAACAGACTGTAGTCTCTATATAACACCTCTAACAGACTGTAGTCTCTATATAACACCTCTAACAGACTGTAGTCTCTATATAACACCTCTAACAGACTGTAGTCTCTATATAACACCTCTAACAGACTGTAGTCTCTATATAACACCTCTAACAGACTGTAGTCTCTATATAACACCTCTAACAGACTGTAGTCTCTATATAACACCTCTAACAGACTGTAGTCTCTATATAACACCTCTAACAGACTGTAGTCTCTATATAACACCTCTAACAGACTGTAGTCTCTATATAACACCTCTAACAGACTGTAGTCTCTATATAACACCTCTAACAGACTGTAGTCTCTATATAACACAGACTGTAGTCTCTATATAACACCTAACAGACTGTAGTCTCTATATAACACCTCTAACAGACTGTAGTCTCTATATAACACCTCTAACAGACTGTAGTCTCTATATAACACCTCTAACAGACTGTAGTCTCTATATAACACCTCTAACAGACTGTAGTCTCTATATAACACTGTCTAACAGACTGTAGTCTCTATATAACAGACTGTAGTCTCTAATAACCTCTAACAGACTGTAGTCTCTATATAACACCTCTAACAGACTGTAGTCTCTATATAACACCTCTAACAGACTGTAGTCTCTATATAACACCTCTAACAGACTGTAGTCTCTATATAACACCTCTAACAGACTGTAGTCTCTATATAACACCTCTAACAGACTGTAGTCTCTATATAACACCTCTAACAGACTGTAGTCTCTATATAACACCTCAGACTGTAGTCTCTATATAACAGACTGTAGTCTCTATATAACACCTCTAACAGACTGTAGTCTCTATATAACACCTCTAACAGACTGTAGTCTCTATATAACACCTCTAACAGACTGTAGTCTCTATATAACACCTCTAACAGACTGTAGTCTCTATATAACACCTGACTGTAGTCTCTATATAACACCTCTAACAGACTGTAGTCTCTATATAACACCTCTAACAGACTGTAGTCTCTATATAACACCTCTAACAGACTGTAGTCTCTATATAACACCTATAACAGACTGTAGTCTCTATAACAGACTGTAGTCTCTATATAACACCTCTAACAGACTGTAGTCTCTATATAACACCTCTAACAGACTGTAGTCTCTATATAACACCTCTAACAGACTGTAGTCTCTATATAACACCTATAACAGACTGTAGTCTCTATATAACACCTCTAACAGACTGTAGTCTCTATATAACACCTCTAACAGACTGTAGTCTCTATATAACACCTCTAACAGACTGTAGTCTCTATATAACACCTCTAACAGACTGTAGTCTCTATATAACACCTCTAACAGACTGTAGTCTCTATATAACACCTCTAACAGACTGTAGTCTCTATATAACACCTCTAACAGACTGTAGTCTCTATATAACACCTCTAACAGACTGTAGTCTCTATATAACACCTCTAACAGACTGTAGTCTCTATATAACACCTCTAACAGACTGTAGTCTCTATATAACACCTCTAACAGACTGTAGTCTCTATATAACACCTCTAACAGACTGTAGTCTCTATATAACACCTCTAACAGACTGTAGTCTCTATATAACACCTCTAACAGACTGTAGTCTCTATATAACACCTGTCTAACAGACTGTAGTCTCTATATAACACCTCTAACAGACTGTAGTCTCTATATAACACCTCTAACAGACTGTAGTCTCTATATAACACCTCTAACAGACTGTAGTCTCTATATAACACCTCTAACAGACTGTAGTCTCTATATAACACCTCTAACAGACTGTAGTCTCTATATAACACTGACTGTAGTCTCTATATAACACTAACAGACTGTAGTCTCTATATAACACCTCTAACAGACTGTAGTCTCTATATAACACCTCTAACAGACTGTAGTCTCTATATAACACCTCTAACAGACTGTAGTCTCTATATAACACCTCTAACAGACTGTAGTCTCTATATAACACCTCTAACAGACTGTAGTCTCTATATAACACCTCTAACAGACTGTAGTCTCTATATAACACCTCTAACAGACTGTAGTCTCTATATAACACCTCTAACAGACTGTAGTCTCTATATAACAGACTGTAGTCTCTATATAACACCTCTAACAGACTGTAGTCTCTATATAACACCTCTAACAGACTGTAGTCTCTATATAACACCTCTAACAGACTGTAGTCTCTATATAACACCTCTAACACTAACAGACTGTAGTCTCTATATAACACCTCTAACAGA
>NW_026287074.1:15000-32500 GCF_023373465.1 Oncorhynchus keta | reverse complement strand
CTATATTAACCAGACCATCCCCTGGTACAGTGTTATATTAACCAGACCATCCCCTGGTACAGTGTTATATTAACCAGACCATCCCCTGGTACAGTGCTATATTAACCAGACCATCCCCTGGTACAGTGTTATATTAACCAGACCATCCCCTGGCACAGTGCTATATTAACCAGACCATCCCCTGGTACAGTGCTATATTAACCAGACCATCCCCTGGTACAGTGCTATATTAACCAGACCATCCCCTGGTACAGTGCTATATTAACCAGACCATCCCCTGGTACAGTGCTATATTAACCAGACCATCCCCTGGTACAGTGCTATATTAACCAGACCATCCCCTGGCACAGTGCTATATTAACCAGACCATCCCCTGGTACAGTGTTATATTAACCAGACCATCCCCTGACACAGTGCTATATTAACCAGACCATCCCCTGGCACAGTGCTATATTAACCAGACCATCCCCTGGTACAGTGCTATATTAACCAGACCATCCCCTGGTACAGTGCTATATTAACCAGACCATCCCCTGGTACAGTGTTATATTAACCAGACCATCCCCTGGTACAGTGCTATATTAACCAGACCATCCCCTGGTACAGTGCTATATTAAGTGTTAGACCATCCCTGGTACAGTGCTATATTAACCAGACCATCCCCTGGTACAGTGCTATATTAACCAGACCATCCCCTGGTACAGTGCTATATTAACCAGACCATCCCCTGGCACAGTGCTATATTAACCAGACCATCCCCTGGTACAGTGCTATATTAACCAGACCATCCCCTGGTACAGTGCTATATTAACCAGACCATCCCCTGGTACAGTGCTATATTAACCAGACCATCCCTGGTACAGTGCTATATTAACCAGACCATCCCCTGGTACAGTGCTATATTAACCAGACCATCCCCTGGCACAGTGCTATATTAACCAGACCATCCCCTGGTACAGTGCTATATTAACCAGACCATCCCCTGGTACAGTGCTATATTAACCAGACCATCCCCTGGTACAGTGCTATATTAACCAGACCATCCCCTGGTACAGTGTTATATTAACCAGACCATCCCCTGGTACAGTGCTATATTAACCAGACCATCCCCTGGTACAGTGCTATATTAACCAGACCATCCCCTGGTACAGTGCTATATTAACCAGACCATCCCCTGGTACAGTGCTATATTAACCAGACCATCCCCTGGTACAGTGCTATATTAACCAGACCATCCCCTGGTACAGTGCTATATTAACCAGACCATCCCCTGGCACAGTGCTATATTAACCAGACCATCCCCTGGTACAGTGCTATATTAACCAGACCATCCCCTGGTACAGTGTTATATTAACCAGACCATCCCCTGGTACAGTGCTATATTAACCAGACCATCCCCTGGCACAGTGATATATTAACCAGACCATCCCCTGTCACAGTGCTATATTAACCAGACCATCCCCTGGTACACAGTGTTATATTAACCAGACCATCCCCTGGTACAGTGTTATATTAACAGACCATCCCCTGGTACAGTGTTATATTAACCAGACCATCCCCTGGTACAGTGTATATTAACCAGACCATCCCCCTGGTACAGTGCTATATTAACCAGACCATCCCCTGGTACAGTGCTATATTAACCAGACCATCCCCTGGTACAGTGCTATATTAACCAGACCATCCCCTGGTACAGTGTTATATTAACCAGACCATCCCCTGGTACAGTGTGCTATATTAACCAGACCATCCCCTGGTACAGTGCTATATTAACCAGACCATCCCCTGGTACAGTGCTATATTAACCAGACCATCCCCTGGTACAGTGCTATATTAACCAGACCATCCCCATCCCCTGGTACAGTGCTATATTAACCAGACCATCCCCTGGTACAGTGTTATATTAACCAGACCATCCCCTGGTACAGTGCTATATTAACCAGACCATCCCCTGGTACAGTGCTATATTAACCAGACCATCCCCTGGTACAGTGCTATATTAACCAGACCATCCCCTGGTACAGTGTTATATTAACCAGACCATCCCTGGCTACAGTGTTATATTAACCAGACCATCCCCTGGTACAGTGCTATATTAACCAGACCATCCCCTGGTACAGTGCTATATTAACCAGACCATCCCCTGGTACAGTGTTATATTAACCAGACCATCCCCTGGTACAGTGTTATATTAACCAGACCATCCCCTGGTACAGTGCTATATTAACCAGACCATCCCCTGGTACAGTGCTATATTAACCAGACCATCCCCTGGTACAGTGCTATATTAACCAGACCATCCCCTGGTACAGTGCTATATTAACCAGACCATCCCCTGGCACAGTGTTATATTAACCAGACCATCCCCTGGTACAGTGCTATATTAACCAGACCATCCCCACAGTGGCACAGTGCTATATTAACCAGACCATCCCCTGGTACAGTGCTATATTAACCAGACCATCCCCTGGTACAGTGCTATATTAACCAGACCATCCCCTGACACAGTGCTATATTAACCAGACCATCCCCTGGCACAGTGCTATATTAACCAGACCATCCCCTGGTACAGTGCTATATTAACCAGACCATCCCCTGGCACAGTGTTATATTAACCAGACCATCCCCTGGTACAGTGCTATATTAACCAGACCATCCCCTGGTACAGTGTTATATTAACCAGACCATCCCCTGGTACACAGTGCTATATTAACCAGACCATCCCCTGGTACAGTGTTATATTAACCAGACCATCCCCTGGTACAGTGCTATATTAACCAGACCATCCCCTGTCAGTGTTATATTAACCAGACCATCCCCTGGTACAGTGCTATATTAACCAGACCATCCCCTGGTACAGTGCTATATTAACCAGACCATCCCCTGGTACAGTGCTATATTAACCAGACCATCCCCTGGTACAGTGCTATATTAACCAGACCATCCCCTGGTACAGTGCTATATTAACCAGACCATCCCCTGGTACAGTGCTATATTAACCAGACCATCCCCTGGTACAGTGTTATATTAACCAGACCATCCCCTGGTACAGTGTTATATTAACCAGACCATCCCCTGGTACAGTGTTATATTAACCAGACCATCCCCTGGTGTTATATTAACAGTGTTATATTAACCAGACCATCCCCTGGTACAGTGCTATATTAACCAGACCATCCCCTGGTACAGTATTAACTATATTAACCAGACCATCCCCTGGTACAGTGTTATATTAACCAGACCATCCCCTGGTACAGTGTTATATTAACCAGACCATCCCCTGGTACAGTGTTATATTAACCAGACCATCCCCTGGTACAGTGTTATATTAACCAGACCATCCCCTGGTACAGTGTTATATTAACCAGACCATCCCCTGGTACAGTGTTATATTAACCAGACCATCCCCTGGTACAGTGTTATATTAACCAGACCATCCCCTGGTACAGTGTTATATTAACCAGACCATCCCCTGGTACAGTGTTATATTAACCAGACCATCCCCTGGTACAGTGTTATATTAACCAGACCATCCCCTGGTACAGTGTTATATTAACCAGACCATCCCCTGGTACAGTGCTATATTAACCAGACCATCCCCTGGTACAGTGCTATATTAACCAGACCATCCCCTGGTACAGTGTTATATTAACCAGACCATCCCCTGGTACAGTGCTATATTAACCAGACCATCCCCTGGTACAGTGCTATATTAACCAGACCATCCCCTGGTACAGTGCTATATTAACCAGACCATCCCCTGGCACAGTGCTATATTAACCAGACCATCCCCTGGTACAGTGCTATATTAACCAGACCATCCCCTGGTACAGTGCTTATATTAACCAGACCATCCCCTGGTACAGTGCTATATTAACCAGACCATCCCCTGGTACAGTGTTATATTAACCAGACCATCCCCTGGTACAGTGTATATTAACCAGACCATCCCCTGGTACAGTGCTATATTAACCAGACCATCCCCTGGTACAGTGCTATATTAACCAGACCATCCCCTGGTACAGTGTTATATTAACCAGACCATCCCCTGGTACAGTGACTATATTAACCAGACCATCCCCTGGTACAGTGCTATATTAACCAGACCATCCCCTGGTACAGTGCTATATTAACCAGACCATCCCCTGGTACAGTGCTATATTAACCAGACCATCCCCTGGTACAGTGTTATATTAACCAGACCATCCCCTGACACAGTGTTATATTAACCAGACCATCCCCTGGTACAGTGTTATATTAACCAGACCATCCCCTGGTACAGTGTTATATTAACCAGACCATCCCCTGGTACAGTGCTATATTAACCAGACCATCCCCTGGTACAGTGCTATATTAACCAGACCATCCCCTGGTACAGTGTTATATTAACCAGACCATCCCCTGGTACAGTGCTATATTAACCAGACCATCCCCTGGTACAGTGTTATATTAACCAGACCATCCCCTGGTACAGTGTTATATTAACCAGACCATCCCCTGGTACAGTACTATATTAACCAGACAATCCCCTGGTACAGAGCTATATTAACCAGACCATCCCCTGGCACAGTACTATATTAACCAGACCATCCCCTGGTACAGAGCTATATTAACCAGACCATCCCCTGGTACAGAGCTATATTAACCAGACCATCCCCTGGCACAGTGCTATATTAACCAGACCATCCCCTGGTACAGTACTATATTAACCAGACCATCCCCTGGCACAGTGCTATATTAACCAGACCATCCCCTGGTACAGTACTATATTAACCAGACCATCCCCAGTGGTACAGTGCTATATTAACCAGACCATCCCCTGGCACAGTGTTATATTAACCAGACCATCCCCTGGCACAGTGCTATATTAACCAGACCATCCCCTGGTACAGTGCTATATTAACCAGACCATCCCCTGGCATGACATAGTGTTATAAGAGCACACTGCCCCTATGTCATGACAGAGGGTAACGGCCCAGGGTGAAAACTCAGAATACTAGACATTTAGGAAATTGAAACAACCTCTGTCAACATGTACAAGTCCGGAACAGTAATGGTACAGGGCCTCTTCATGCAGATCCAGAAGGACTTTTACCGAATCAAAGAGAGAGACCAACAGGAAAATCTCTCTCGTTCACCCATCCCGAGTGAGTCTGATCACACCTCTTCAAACTGTCCTGTAGACGAGGATAGTCCCCCCCCAGCTCCCCAGGCCCCCAGTACTGAACACACCCACAACCGCACTGCTACTCCATCAATGAGAAGGATAAATTCACAGAGCTGGAGAGAGACTAGGTGGAGCTCAGAGAGCTGGTCCACACAATCCAGACAGAACAACCAGACCCCGGAGGGCGGAAGGTGGAGACGGACAGCTGTCTGAGAGAGCTGTCTGCTCTACAGACTGAGGGGAGGAGAACTTAGAGGAGGAGATGGACGGCTGTCTGAGAGAGCTGTCTGCTCTACGGACTGAGGGGAGGAGATGGACGGCTGTCTGAGAGAGCTGTCTGCTCTACGGACTGAGGGAAGGAGAACTTAGAGGTGGAGACGGACGGCTGTCTGAGAGAGCTGTCTGCTCTACGGACTGAGAGGAGGAGAGCTTAGAGGAGGAGATGGACGGCTGTCTGAGAGAGCTGTCTGCCCTACAGACTGAGGGGAGGAGAACTTAGAGGAGGAGATGGACGGCTGTCTGAGAGAGCTGTCTGCTCTACGGACTGAGAGGAGGAGAACTTAGAGGAGGAGGAGATGGACGGCTGTCTGAGAGAGCTGTCTGCCCTACGGACTGAGAGGAGGAGAACTTAGAGAAGGAGATGGACGGCTGTCTGAGAGAGCTGTCTGCTCTACGGACTGAGAGGAGGAGAACTTAGAGGAGGAGATGGACGGCTGTCTGAGAGAGCTGTCTGCCCTACGGACTGAGGGGATGAGAACTTAGAGGAGGAGATGGACGGCTGTCTGAGAGAGCTGTCTGCTCTACGGACTGAGGGGAGGAGAGCTTAGAGGAGGAGATGGACGGAGATGGACGGCTGTCTGAGAGAGCTGTCTGCCCTACGGACTGAGGGGATGAGAACTTAGAGGAGGAGATGGACGGCTGCCTGAGAGAGCTGTCTGCTCTACGGACTGAGGGGATGAGAACTTAGAGGAGGAGATGGACGGCTGTCTGAGAGAGCTGTCTGCCCTACGGACTGAGAGGAGGAGAACTTAGAGGAGGAGGAGGAGGAGGAGGAACACGGTGTAGCTAACAGCAGCGAACGAGGAGGTATGAAAGCTGAGGTGTGACAGAGAACAGGACACTCTCTCCCAGAGAGAAGCCAAGCAGAACCAGCCTCAGACACGCATCACAACCTCAACAACACAGGACCCACCAACCCAACAGACCCCACCCCCTGTCAGCTCCCCGGACATGCTACCTGTCCCAGACCTGCTACCTGTCCCTGACCTTCTACCTGTCCCAGACATGCTACCTGTCCCAGACCTGCTACCTGTCCCAGACCTGCTACCTGTCCTAGACCTTCTACCTGTCCTAGACCTTCTACCTGTCCCAGACCTGCTACCTGTCCCAGACCTTCTACCTGTCCCAGACCTGCTACCTGTCCCAGACCTGCTACCTGTCCCAGACCTTCTACCTGTCCCAGACCTGCCACCTGTCCCAGACCTTCTACCTGTCCCAGACCTGCTACCTGTCCCAGACCTGCAACCTGTCCTAGACCTCTTACCTGTCCTAGACCTGCTACCTGTCCCAGACCTGCTACCTGTCCCTGACCTGCTGTTCTCAACTCTCTAGAGACAGCAGGAGCGGTAGAGATACTCTGAATGATGGACTATGAAAAGCCAAACTGACATTTACTCATGAGGTGCTGACTTGCTGCAACCACTGTGATTATTATTATTTGACCCTGCTGGTCATTTATGAACATTTGAACATCTTGGCCATGTTCTGTTATAATCTCCACCCTGGCACAGCCAGAAGAGGACTGGTCACCCCTCATAGCCTGGTTCCTCTCTAGGTTTCTTCCTAGGTTTTGGCCTTTCTAGGGAGTTTTTCCTAGCCACCGTGCTTCTACACCTGCATTGCTTGCTGTTTGGGGTTTTAGGCTGGGTTTCTGTACAGCACTTTGACATATGAGCTGATGTACGAAGGGCTATATAAATACATTTGATTGATTGATTGATTGATTGATTGATTGATTGATTGATAGCTCTCCTGACAACCCCCACACATCCGCTGAGGACACACAAACCCAGAGATTGTGCTCCTTATTGACTCAATTGGCAAATACATTCAAGACACAAAGTGGCTAAACTCTGGTGCCATAAACACTAGGCCCTGGAGCTGTTGTCAGAGGACAGACACTAGGCCCTGGAGCTGTTGTCAGAGGACAGACACTAGGCCCTGGAGCTGTTGTCAGAGGACAGACACTAGGCCCTGGAGCTGTTGTCAGAGGACAGACACTAGGCCCTGGAGCTGTTGTCAGAGGACAGACACTAGGCCCTGGAGCTGTTGTCAGAGGACAGACACTAGGCCCTGGAGCTGTTGTCAGAGGACAGACACTAGGCCCTGGAGCTGTTGTCAGAGGACAGACACTAGGCCCTGGAGCTGTTGTCAGAGGACAGACACTAGGCCCTGGAGCTGTTGTCAGACTAGTGTCCCCCCCAAGCCACATCATAATTCACACGAGGACAAACGACCCGAGGGGCCCAAGCAGGAAAGGGAGTGATTGAAAAAAGCTTCTTCTACCTTCCCCAACGCACCAAGTGATGATCTCCACCCGGCTACATCGAAAAGAGGTTCACTGTGGCTGTGAGCAGAGCGACAGGCCCAAGCCCCACTAATACAACCCCTCCCCCCCCAAGGTAGGTATCAGATGCTCAACATGCTCTGCTCTACTGTGATGGTCAACGGGTATCAGATGCTCAACCACACAAACCAACACTAGACAATAATACAAAAAAGCTTTAACTATCTCATCCTGGAAAGTGCAGTGCCTTGCGAAAGTATTCGCCCCCTTGAACTTTGCGACCTTTTGCCACATTTCAGGCTTCAAACATAAATATATAAAACTGTATTTTTTGTGAAGAATCAACAACAAGTGGGACACAATCATGAAGTGGAACGACATTTATTGGATATTTCAAACTTTTTAACAAATCAAAAACTGAAAAATTAACCCTAACCCTAACCCTAACCCTAACCCTAATTGCTCCTTGGGATGTTTAAAGCTTGGGAAATCTTTTTGTATCCAAATCCGGCATTAAACTTCTTCACAACAGTATCTCGGACCTGTCTGGTGTGTTCCTTGTTCTTCATGATGCTCTCTGCGCTTTTAACAGACCTCTGAGACTATCACAGTGCAGGTGCATTTATACGGAGACTTGATTACACACAGGTGGATTGTATTTATCATCATTAGTCATTTAGGTCAACATTGGATCATTCAGAGATCCTCACTGAACTTCTGGAGAGAGTTTGCTGCACTGAAAGTAAAGGGGCTGAATAATTTTGCACACCCCATTTTTCAGTTTTTGATATTTATTTTTATTTTTTTTTGATGGATAAGAGCGTCTGCTAAATGACTTAAATGTAATGTAAATGTAAATGATTTTAGACAACTTACAATTAGGTAACCACAAATTCAATCCCTTCTAGACTTCTTCCTGGACAAAACATTTCACTGCAATAGTGAAGGTGTAAACTTGGCTGTAGAAAGCCTAAACAGTATATTTGACCTCTCAGCTTCCATATCAAATCTAACAATGTCAAGTAAACAACCTAAGAAAATTAACAACAATGACAAATGGTTTGATGAAGAATGTAAAGACAGAAATTGAGAAACCTGTCCAACCAAAAACACAGAGACCCAGAAAACTTGAGTCTACGCCTTCACTATGGTGAATCACTAAAACAATACAGAAATACACTACGGAAAAAGAAGGAACAGCACGTCAGAAATCAGCTCATTGTAATTGAAGAATCCGTAGACTCTAAACACTTCTGGGAAAATTGGAAAACACTAAACAAACAACAAGACTAGAATAGCTGTCTATCCAAAACGGAGATGTGTGGAGAAACCACTTCTCCAATCTGATTGGAACAAACAGTAAAACCATAGACATCATCAATTAGAATAGAATACATTCTTAGAATCAACTATTAAAGACGTCTAGAACCCACTGGATTCCAGAACACACTGGATTCCAGAACACACTGGATTCCAGAACACACTGGATTCCAGAACACACTGGATTCCAGAACACACTGGATTCCAGAACACACTGGATTCCAGAACACACTGAATCCTCCAATTACATTGAATGAACTACAAGACAAAATACAAACCAAAAAGGCCTGTGGTGTTCATGGTATCCTCAATAAAATGATAAAACCCCTAACCCCTAACCCCTAACCCTAACCCCTAATTCTAACCCCTAACCCTAAACCGAACCCCTAATTCTAACCCTAACCCCTAATTCTAACCCCTAACCCTAATTCTAACCCCTAAACCCCTAATTCTAACCCTAACCCCTAATTCTAACCCTACTCTCTAATTCTTACCCTAACCCCTAATTCTTACCCTAACCCCTAATTCTAACCCCTAATTCTAACCCCTAATTCTAACCCCTAATTCTAACTCTTAAGCTTAAAATGGTCTTTTTACATGTGAGGGCCGGCAACACGTCCTCATTTCTCATCTGGTCCACACAAATATAATAAAATGTGTTAACTGTCACACTCACACACACACACACACACACACACACACACACACACACACACACACACACACACACACACACACACACACACACACACACACACACACACTCAAATAGCTCAAATAGCTACATATTCCCTACAACAGTGTTGAGCAATCCTGATAACCCAAAGGACTGATCCAATAGAACTCTATTCCCTACATCCCAGTCCTGATAACCCAAAGGACTGATCCAATAGAACCCTATTCCCTACATCCCAGTCCTGATAACCCAAAGGACTGATCCAATAGAACCCTATTCCCTACATCCCAGTCCTGATAACCCAAAGGACTGATCCAATAGAACTCTATTCCCTACATCCCAGTCCTGATGAGACAAAGGACTGATCCAATAGAACTCTATTCCCTACATCCCAGTCCTGATAACCCAAAGGACTGATCCAATAGAACCCTATTCCCTACATCCCAGTCCTGATAACCCAAAGGACTGATCCAATAGAACCCTATTCCCTACATCCCAGTCCTGATAACCCAAAGGACTGATCCAATAGAACCCTATTCCCTACATCCCAGTCCTGATAACCCAAAGGACTGATCCAATAGAACCCTATTCCCTACATCCCAGTCCTGATAACCCAAAGGACTGATCCAATAGAACCCCTAGTCCTGATAACCCAAAGGACTGATCCAATAGAACTCTATTCCCTACATCCCAGTCCTGATGAGACAAAGGACTGATCCAATAGAACCCTATTCCCTACATCCCAGTCCTGATAACCCAAAGGACTGATCCAATAGAACCTATTCCCTACATCCCAGTCCTGATGAGACAAAGGACTGATCCAATAGAACCCTATTCCCTACATCTCAGTCCTGATAACCCAAAGGACTGATCCAATACAACCCTATTCCCTACATCCCAGTCCTGATAACCCAAAGGACTGATCCAATAGAACCCTATTCCCTACATCCCAGTCCTGATAACCCAAAGGACTGATCCAATAGAACCCTATTCCCTACATCCCAGTCCTGATAACCCAAAGGACTGATCCAATAGAACCCTATTCCCTACATCCCAGTCCTGATGAGACAAAGGACTGATCCAATAGAACCCTATTCCCTACATCCCAGTCCTGATGAGACAAAGGACTGATCCAATAGAACTCTATTCCCTACATCCCAGTCCTGATAACCCAAAGGACTGATCCAATAGAACCCTATTCCCTACATCCCAGTCCTGATGAGACAAAGGACTGATCCAATAGAACCCTATTCCCTACATCCCAGTCCTGATGAGACAAAGGACTGATCCAATAGAACCCTATTCCCTACATCCCAGTCCTGATGAGACAAAGGACTGATCCAATAGAACTCTATTCCCTACATCCCAGTCCTGATAACCCAAAGGACTGATCCAATAGAACCCTATTCCCTACATCCCAGTCCTGATAACCCAAAGGACTGATCCAATAGAACCCTATTCCCTACATCCCAGTCCTGATAAGACAAAGGACTGATCCAATAGAACCCTATTCCCTACATCCCAGTCCTGATGAGACAAAGGACTGATCCAATAGAACCTATTCCCTACATCCCAGTCCTGATGAGACAAAGGACTGATCCAATAGAACTCTATTCCCTACATCCCAGTCCTGATGAGACAAAGGACTGATCCAATAGAACTCTATTCCCTACATCCCAGTCCTGATGAGACAAAGGACTGATCCAATAGAACCCTATTCCCTACATCCCAGTCCTGATGAGACAAAGGACTGATCAAATAGAACCCTATTCCCTACATCCCAGTCCTGATGAGACAAAGGACTGATCCAATAGAACCCTATTCCCTACATCCCAGTCCTGATGAGACAAAGGACTGATCCAATAGAACCCTATTCCCTACATCCCAGTCCTGATGAGACAAAGGACTGATCCAATAGCTCCCTATTCCCTACATCCCAGTCCTGATGAGACAAAGGACTGATCCAATAGAACCCTATTCCCTACATCCCAGTCCTGATGAGACAAAGGACTGATCCAATAGAACCCTATTCCCTACATCCCAGTCCTGATGAGACAAAGGACTGATCCAATAGAACCCTATTCCCTACATCCCAGTCCTGATAACCAATGGACTGATCCAAGGAACTCTATTCCCTACATCCCAGTCCTGATGAGACAAAGGACTGATCCAATAGAACCCTATTCCCTACATCTCAGTCCTGATAACCCAAAGGACTGATCCAATAGAACCCTATTCCCTACATCCCAGTCCTGATGAGACAAAGGACTGATCCAATAGAACCCTATTCCCTACATCTCAGTCCTGATAACCCAAAGGACTGATCCAATAGAACCCTATTCCCTACATCTCAGTCCTGATGGTCTATACCACTACTGGTGACCAGGACCATAGAAACACTGGTCTATACCACTACTGGTGACCAGGACCATATAAACACTGGTCTATACCACTACTGGTGACCAGGACCATATAAACACTGGTCTATACCACTACTGGTGACCAGGACCATATAAACACTGGTCTATACCACTACTGGTGACCAGGACCATAGAAACACTGGTCTATACCACTACTGGTGACCAGGACCATAGAAACACTGGTCTATACCACTACTGGTGACCAGGACCATATAAACACTGGTCTATACCACTACTGGTGACCAGGACCATAGAAACACTAGTCTATACCACTACTGGTGACCAGGACCATTAACACTAGTCTATACCACTACTGTGACCAGGACCATTAGGTCTAACCACTACAGGTGACCAGGACCATATAAACACTGGTCTATACCACTACTGGTGACCAGGACCATAGAAACACTGGTCTATACCACTACTGGTGACACCAGTAGAAACACTGGTCTATCCACTACAGGTGACCAGGACTCATACACTGGTCTATACCACTACTGGTGACCAGGACCATAGAAACACTGGTCTATACCACTACTGGTGACCAGGACCATATAAACACTGGTCTATACCACTACTGGTGACCAGGACCATAGAAACACTGGTCTCTGCCACTACTGGTGACCAGGACCATATAAACACTAGTCTATACCACTACTGGTGACCAGGACCATAGAAACACTGGTCTATACCACTACTGGTGACCAGGACCATATAAACACATACCACTACACCAGGACCATAGAAACACTGGTCTATACCACTACTGGTGACCAGGACCATATAAACACTGGTCTATACCACTATGGTGACCAGGACCATGATGGTCTATACCACTACTGGTGACCAGGACCATAGAAACACTGGTCTATACCACTACTGGTGACCAGGACCATAGAAACACTGGTCTATACCACTACTGGTGACCAGGACCATATAAACACTGGTCTATACCACTACTGGTGACCAGGACCATAGAAACACTAGTCTATACCCCTACCTGGTGACCAGGACCATAGAGCCATGAATATCCTAATGATAGATAACAGAGTGCACTGTTTAGTTCCAACCCAGCGCTAACACAGATGATTTAACTGGTCTTGATGATTGTGGAATTAGATAACAATCAGGTGTGTTGGTGTTGGGCGGGAACAAAACCCTGCACAGCCTGTAACACTCATTTATTGGGACTCTTCCAGGGGTCAAGGCTCTACCCACACACCTTCAGTGGAATGGATCTCTGCCCATTAAATACAACACACACACACACAGAGGGGAGGGACACACACACACAGAGGGACACACACACACACACAGGGACACAGAGACACAGGGAGACAGGGAGGGAGAGACACATTTAATACAGAACGCAATGCTACAGTCAATGATTCATTCAACTATAGTCTGGAGAGAGGCTGAGAGAAAGAGAGAGAGGAAGAGAGGGAGGGAGAGAGGAAGAGAGGGAGGGAGGAGGGAGGGAGAGAGGAGGGAGGGAGGAGGGAGAGAAAGAGAGAGAGGAGAGAGGAGAGAGGAGAGA
The DNA here is from genome assembly GCF_023373465.1 of Oncorhynchus keta. Taxonomy (NCBI): domain Eukaryota; kingdom Metazoa; phylum Chordata; class Actinopteri; order Salmoniformes; family Salmonidae; genus Oncorhynchus; species Oncorhynchus keta. The sequence goes on along the minus strand of NW_026287074.1, from coordinate 18,814 downwards.
GGGAGGAGAGAAAGAGAGGGAGGGAGAGAGGGAGGGAGAGAGGAAGAGAGGGAGGAGAGAGAGAGAGAGGGAGGGAGAGAGGAAGAGAGGAGGGAGGGAGAGAGGAAGAGAGGGAGGGAGGGCGAGAGGAAGAGAGGGAGGGGGAGGGAGAGAGGTAGGGAGGGAGAGAGGAAGAGAGGGAGGGAGAGAGAGAGGAAGAGAGGGAGGAAGAGAGGGAGGGAGAGAGAGAGGAAGAGAGGGAGGGAGAGAGAGAGGTAGAGAGGGAGGAAGAGAGGGAGGGAGAGAGAGAGAGGAAGAGAGGGAGGGAGAGAGAGGGGAAGAGAGGGAGGAAGAGAGGGAGGGAGAGAGGAAGAGAGAGAGGAAGAGAGGGAGGGAGAGAGGAAGAGAGGGAGGAAGAGAGGGAGGGAGAGAGGAAGAGAGAGAGCACCTCCATGTGCCTGTTTGTCCACACCGTAAAGAAAGATTGAGACAAGCTGGTCACATATAGAATTGGAGAGAAATACAACTAGAGAGAGAAGTGAATGAAACCGTGATGATGTCTCTCTCTACACGATGCTACCTGGCTAACCAGCAGGGCTCTAATGGTGATGATGTCTCTCTCTACCTGGCAAACCAGTAGGGCTCTAATGGTGATGATGTCTCTCTCTACCTGGCAAACCAGCAGGGCTCTAATGGTGATGCTGTCTCTCTCTACCTGGCTAACCTGCAGGGCTCTAATGGTGATGATGTCTCTCTCTCCTGGCACCTGGCTCTAATGGTGATGATGTCTGCAGGGCTCTAATGGTGATGATGTCTCTCTCTACCTGGCAAACCTGCAGGGCTCTAATGGTGATGATGTCTCTCTCTACCTGGCAAACCTGCAGGGCTCTAATGGTGATGATGTCTCTCTCTACCTGGCAAACCTGCAGGGCTCTAATGGTGATGCTGTCTCTCTCTACCTGGCAAACCTGCAGGGCCCTAACGGTGATGCTGTCTCTCTCTACCTGGCTAACCTGCAGGGCTCTAATGGTGATGATGTCTCTCTCTACCTGGCTAACCTGCAGGGATCTAATGGTGATGCTGTCTCTCTATACACGCTACCTGGCTACCTGGCTAACCTGCAGGGCTCCTAATGGTGATGCTGTCTCTCTCTACCTGGCAAACCTGCAGGGCTCTAATGGTGATGATGTCTCTCTCTACCTGGCGATACCTGGCTAACCTGCAGGGCTCTAATGGTGATGATGTCTCTCTCTATACCTGGCTAGCCTGCAGGGCTCTAATGGTGATGATGTCTCTCTCTACCTGGCGATACCTGGCTAGCCTGCAGGGCTCTAATGGTGATGATGTCTCTCTCTACCTGGCTAGCCTGCAGGGCTCTAATGGTGATGATGTCTCTCTCTACCTGGCTAGCCTGCAGGGCTCTAATGGTGATGAGGTCTCTCTCTACCTGGCTAGCCTGCAGGGCTCTAATGGTGATGATGTCTCTCTCTACCTGGCGATACCTGGCTAGCCTGCAGGGCTCTAACAGGTGATGAGGTCTCTCTCTCTACCTGGCGATACCTGGCTAGCCTGCAGGGCTCTAATGGTGATGATGTCTCTCTCTACCTGGCGATACCTGGCTAGCCTGCAGGGCTCTAATGGTGATGATGTCTCTCTCTACCTGGCGATACCTGGCTAGCCTGCAGGGCTCTAACAGGTGATGAGGTCTCTCTCTCTACCTGGCGATACCTGGCTAGCCTGCAGGGCTCTAACAGGTGATGAGGTCTCTCTCTCTACCTGGCGATACCTAGCTAGCCTGCAGGGCTAACAGGTGATGAGGTCTCTCTCTCTACCTGGCGATACCTGGCTAGCCTGCAGGGCTCTAATGGTGATGATGTCTCTCTCTACCTGGCTAGCCTGCAGGGCTCTGACGGAAGGTTGTCTGCAGCTCACACAACACATCCATAATTCTTCCTCCCTTCTCTCTCGCCTCTCTTCCATTCTCTCATCCCCTTATCTGCACCCAGCAGTCAATATGTGGCCAGGGGATAACGTCACAATGACTGTCTGTAGAGAAGTCAGGGAACCAAATAACAACCAGCATCAACATATTTAAAATGTTCTATAAGGGAAAATAACACACATCAGAAAGACATATTTTAAATGTTCTGTAAGGGACAATTGGACACCTCAGGAAGACATATTTAAATGTTCCATAATGTTCACCTCAGGAAGACATATTTAAATGTTCTGTACAATTAGACACCTCAGGAAGACATATTTAAATGTCCTATAAGGGACAATTAGACACATCAGGAAGACATATTTAAATGTTCTATAAGGGACAATAAGACACCTCAGGAAGACATATTTAAATGTTCTATAAGGGACAATAAGACACCTCAGGAAGACATATTTAAATGTCCTATAAGGGACAATTAGACACCTCAGGAAGACATATTTTAAATGTCCTATAAGGGACAATAAGACACCTCAGGAAGACATATTTAAATGTCCTATAAGGGACAATTAGACACATCAGGAAGATATATTTAAATGTCCTATAAGGGACAGTAAGACACCTCAGGAAGACATATTTAAATGTTCTATAAGGGACAATAAGACACCTAAAGACACAGTAAGACACCTCAGGAAGACATATTTAAATGTCCTATAAGGGACAATTAGACACCTCAGGAAGACATATTTAAATGTCCTATAAGGGACAGTAAGACACCTCAGGAAGACATATTTAAATGTCCTATAAGGGACAATAAGACACCTCAGGAAGACATATTTTGATTGTAACAAGACTTTAGAGCTCAGCTGGTAGTCACACTTGGTTTATAGTAGAACCACATAAAGACATTCTAGCTAAGCTCTCCCTCTCCCTTCGTTTGATTGGCTGCCAGCGCGGCCTGCTGGATAATTGGCTGTCATTGGCTGGCAGAGAGAGAGAGAGGATCCCTGGGAGCACGCCATCAGGAGACGTGTGTCAACCACAGGGCCAGACGGACGCACACACAAACACACACACACACACACACACACGACCACAGAATAACACACTTTACACAGACAGCATTGTAAAGCATTATACTGTATGTCTTTGCTGTGGTCCTCACAACACTTTATGAAGTGCTGTAAAGGATTATGAAGAGCTGTAAAGTATTATGAAGTGCTGTAAAGGATTATGAAGTGCTGTAAAGGATTATGAAGTGCTGTAAAGGATTATAAAGTGATGTAAAGGATTGTGAAGTGCTGTAAAGGATTGTGAAGTGCTGTAAAGGATTATGAAGTGCTGTAAAGGATTATAAAGTGATGTAAAGGATTGTGAAGTGCTGTAAAGGATTGTGAAGTGCTGTAAAGGATTAGGAAATGCTGTAAAGAATTAAAAAGGGCTGCAAACACTATACTGAGCTTTGAGTGGCATTATAAAGCATTATAAGGCATTATAAAGGCCTTACAGTGTTGTGAACGCCATACTGAGCATTGATTGGCATTATAAGGCATTATAAAGGCCTTACAGTGTTGTGAACGCCATACTGAGCATTGAGTGGCATTATAAGGCATTATAAAGGCCTTACAGTGTTGTGAACGCCATACTGAGCATTGATTGGCATTATAAGGCATTATAAAGGCCTTACAGTGTTGTGAACACCATACTGAGCATTGAGTGGCATTATAAGGCATTATAAAGGCCTTACAGTGTTGTGAACACCATACTGAGCATTGTATGGCATTATAAGGCATTATAAAGGCCTTACAGTGTTGTGAATGCAATACTGAGCATTGATTGGCATTATAAAGGCCTTACAGTGTTGTGAACGCCATACTGAGCATTGATTGGCATTAT